>NW_023657581.1:62501-67629 GCF_015228065.2 Penaeus monodon
CCTGTCTCCTGGATACACAACACGTAATTACTTATGCCACCACCTCCTACTCCCCCCCCATACTACACCATCTCCCCCTCTCATTCCTTATCTCACCCCCTAGCTCCTTCCCCTTCAAATTCTCCAACACGCATGTAACCGTTATCACTCGTAGATCAACTAAGTAATAGCTCTCCTACATTGGAATATTCGCGGTTTCCATTCTCACAGACCTGACCTTTGTCATATCCTTTCGTATATCCATTTATGTTCTGCCTTCTTTCAAAGCACTGACCTTGCACAGTTATTTGCATCTTTCTTCGTCTCTGGTTCACAGTCTACTTCTCCCCTTCCCACCGCATTGACTTTGTTGCCTTTGAAACTAATTTCCCAACTCCAGCCATCTTTCCTCATAGTTGGAGATTTTAACTGCCGCACACTCTTAGGGTGATTCCACCACAACCTCCTGTAGCTGATCCTACGAACGCTTCCTCTCCACACTAACCTTGTTGGAGAAGCTTAATGAGGAGCCGAGACCTTGAGTAGAAGGAGAGTCAACTCAGAGGTGCAGAGTGGTCTGTCTAATTTTTGTTCGTTCGTTCGTTTGAGATTTGACAAGTTATTGCTTCGCCCGGCCTTCTTGCATATGGCCCAGCCTGTGTCAGCTATTTATGGCCCAGCCTGTGTCAGCTATTTATGGCTGTCTCATTTTGTTCTCTGACACTCTATGCTTACGTGGTGGCGGGATTGCCAGCAGGCGCTCCTTGATGTAAGCATGCGGCATAATCTCTTTACCAGCCCGGCAGCTGTTGTGGGCGGACCTTGTCTCAGAAATTGTGTGTGCCCCCAATTCTGTAACTAATGTACCAGCGTAGCGTTCGGCTCGCCACAGCGCATGCAAACCTGTCTTCATAGTCAATTGTCTCTATGATCGCTATGCGTAATGGTAACCTAGTCTGATTCTGTGAAGAATGACTTCGGTAACTCTATTTACTGCTTCAGAGAGTGCTAGTGGCTCATAGCCTGTGGCATCAGGTACCATCTGGTCGATGGGGAGGTGATGTGAAGCTGCAGGAGGAAGGCACGAACTGTAGCATTACACTTCTGCCTTAAGATTTTTCGGCTCGGTTTATGATCATGGATTTGTGGGGCATGCTCCTGCAAATGTCAGCTAGTCTGTCAGCAAGCTCATTCCCCTCTGATGCCCATGTGGCTAGGGACCAGTTTATGATTATTATTCTACCCTGAGCAAGAATCCTCTATGCTATGGTGAGGACAGTGGTCAGGAGGTAGATGTTGTCTTTGGGTGAGCTTTGCTGTAGACAGTGAATGGCTGCCCTGGATCTGTATGTATGACCACGTTTTCCTTCCCTCTGGGACGCGTGGGCTAGGCTCCTATGATTGCAACGCCTCTGCTCGTAGTGAGAGGCCCCATGGATTGTGTGGCATCCCTTGCTGCAAAACCGGCGCCTGCAGAGTGGTTTAAGGATCGACTAATCCATCCGTGAAGTAGGTTCTACTACCTGGAGGATGATGGTTTCTGCCCCTCTGCTTCTGCCTTTAGACTGGGCATCTGTTTGATTCCTCCCTTGACAAGTTCTAACAGAAACTCGATAAGGGTATGTGCCCACGTGGGGGCTTCAAAAAAGTCAGGGGGGGGGATCCCTCCCTTTTCGTATTTGCTCTTTGAGGTGATAGATATCATCCCTGGTTTGTAACAGCCGGGATTGTTTAAAAACACTTGTGGTTTTGTTCAGGCTCTGAGTTTTTTTTTTGTCTCATGTTTGTGTTCCGGGGTTTTGGGATTTTTGGAAACTGAGCTGCCTTAAATCTTTTTGTGTTCCAGGGGGGAAAGGGTTTGCCTCCATGGGGTTGGTGCCTCTGTCCACCTTAGTGCGCCGGGGGCGTTTCATTTTGAACTGTCCCCAAATTTTTTTCTTTTAAATTTTGGGTTTTTGGGGAATCAAACAAGCCACTATGGGTTTTGATGACAGAAATAGAATGATCTTGGTACTTTTATTCTACTCCTATGTGTCTCCCCCCGCTCTCATACAACATCTTGTTTGGTTCAACCGTACGGGGCCTCCTTTTTAAAGGAAAGGGGGGCCGGTCAATCATTGCCCCAAGGGTACTGGAAGCCCGGAACCCATTCAAGTCCTTTCCGGGGGTCTCAGAATTGTCCCTTACATTTTGTCTCAATCCCTGATTCCCTTCTATCAGGGTCCCAATAGCAATAGTTTTTACTAATTCAGAACCCTTCTCCATCTGGGAATACTACCCAAAAAGTGGCAAGATTGTCTTAAAGCGTGGCTATCTGGGTTGTGCTCATCCCCTTGTACCCATGGAATGTTCGGGGGGTCCCTTTTTCCTTTGGGAGTGGGTTTTTAGTACCATCCTCTCGGCCGTCTTTCCAAACCTGGAGAGAGATGGGGGGTACTTCTCTGCTCCTCGGGTTTTTTGGGAGGGGGACTTTTATGCCCACTTCCGCTCTGAGGTAGAGTGGAATTTCCCAGACTTTTTTGATTTTTGGGGAATGCAAGCTCCCCCCCCCGCCTAGGTGGGAAATGATGGGTACGGTCCCATCAAACCCGGGGTTTTGCGAAACTATTTTTTTTATAGGTTTGTCTTCTCAGAAAAAGAACACGAGTTATTGGGTTTTGCTGCCCTTTCTCTGATTGACAATCTGCCTGGTTGTAGGCGTTGTTGATTTCCTCTTCACTGGGAGACTGTTTCTGAGACTCCTGCACCATCTTTTCTTCTGATTGGCGTGGTGTTTGCACCCCCCGGGTTGAGCGCTAGTAGGTCGCCTGCTTTAATACAGGGGTCTTTAACTCCTGGGTTTGGGCCCTTTTTTGGGAAGTCTGTAGGCTGCTTGATTTTTGTGTGTGAATGTAAGCGATTAACCCTCATCCTTGGGACGAAAACTACTGCCACCACCCGGGTTAAATTTGCCAAGAGCAAAGGGTTTTTGAATTAAGGGGGAGGCATTTTTGGGGGTAACGAATTATAGAAGCAAAATGTAAGTGTTGAATTTCCAGGCACAAGGGGCAAAAACTGGTTTTCGGTTTTTCCCAGTGCAGTGCGTTGACCTAATCGATAGAAAAATTTAAAGATTTTTAACTCGTGCCCTCTGAGTCTGGATAAACCCTGGTTATGCCAGATTCAAACCCCGGGGCCCCTTTTTTTGTTTTCCCTTTAAATTCCCCCCTTTGCTGTACTTCTATATACAAGCAGATCGGGAGGAAAACTGGCTTTTTTTTTATCACTCATTTTTCTGGGCAGGGTCGAGGGGTCAAAATATTAAAACCATCTTTTTTTTCAAAATACAATTAAGCAAAAATTAAAAAACTTAAACACTAAAAAGCCAAAACCACTGGTTAAATACAAAAAAAACCCTTTGAATGAGATAAAAAAATTAGTCGCAAAAGAGAGCACATCACCCTATCAAGATTCAAAGAAAAAAAGATATGCCGCCTTATCGCCTATAGCTTGTACTCTTGCGACCAGACCAGGAACCCATCACGACTGCCAGCCTTATGAATAAAAATGCTCTCCCCTCCTTTGACCTGGCTGTCCCAGGACTATATATACTCCTCCCCACAAGTAGACTTGTAATAAGAGGGAAATCTCAAGTCAATCCAGGTGAAGGTGGCATTCCTCTTAAATGAGTGCGGTGTCTTCCCCCTTTCCGAAAATAAGATTTTTACATGATGAAACAGGCCAAGTTTTAAAACCAGCCGTAAAAAGTAGTTTTGATTAGCTAAAATGACATTATAAAAGGAAAAAACCCTACTATATAGCCCCAGACATAATAGTGTGCTCTCCTATGTGGATGGATAAAAAAGAAAACGTGAATAAAAAATTTTAATAAACTAATTAAAACAAAAGAAATGATACAAAAATGGCAAGCTGATCAATAAAAGCATCTCTCTCGTCCCCATCTTCCTGGACCCGTATACAGTCAATGACGGCCCCATGTTTGCAAGCGAAGGGGCAACTCTTCTATTCTAGAGTTCCTCTGTCTGGTTGGAGATTCACTAAAATTCCTCCCCACCAAAGTCCGTTAACTCCAGTTGGCGGACTCAATCTGTAAGCTGAGGAAATGGCCAGAGACTTCTGAAAAGAAAGAATACATTACTAAAAGGTCTTACATAGATGAACATCTTTACCTTTTTCTTGTCTCTTAATAAGGTTAGATGTGCACGACCAAAGACAAGACTCCAAAACCAAAAATCCAAAATCTGGGACAAAAAAATGCCCGCAGGAAGGTGTGACTGGCCAATTTTCTTCACATTACTCTACCATATCTGGGTCCAATTCACACCCCAGATCTGACTCAGGACATGCAGTCTCACTTGAAGGAATGTATGGGCGCATCTGGTTAATGTGATAGTTAACCCGGGCTAGGTAATTTACTGGCCCAATCTTCTTAACAATGCGAGCAGGTATACTCCACCTTGGTCCCAATGCTCTGGCTAAACCACCTGGACGGCCGGAGTTCCAAAGCAGGACAAGGTCTCTCTCTGCAGCCCCCCTAACGGAAGCTGCCTTTCTAAGGTGGGGGGGCTTGAGGTCCCAATGATCTGGTGAGCCGGACCAGAGGGCTACCCATACTGGAGAGCTCACCTGGTTCATTCCATCTTGGACCAGGGAGAGCTCTCCCATGTGTGTTTGCCGTGCGTGGCAAATTACCAGGAGACAGGAGTCCTGGAGGTTGAGCGATGCTGCACGCTGTGCCCTGCAGCTAGCAACACACCTCTTTGGTCCTTTATTCTGGTTAGACGGGTGGCTTGATCAAGGCCCGGTCAAGTCAACCGGCTGGTCAAATATGGGTAGGGTCAAGCAGACACTATTCAGTCGGTAGCACATAGGTCCCGCGACTGCCATCAGTACTGTCATAGTGGCTGCATATATTTCCTCATTACCCCTGTGGCTGTTGGGAGATTTTGAACCCCAACTATAGCTTCCCCTCATTGGACACCATGGTGGGTGGGGGGTGAGGAAATGAATTCCAATTTGCATGAGTACTTCAAATTTACAAAGATCTAGCACTCTCCCTGACGACCATCGCAATCCCTGACCATTCCCTCTGGAACATCACGTATTGTCACTTGGAACCTTTCCAGCTTCCAAAGGCAAGATGGGAACT
>NW_023657581.1:67729-82018 GCF_015228065.2 Penaeus monodon
GCGAAATCTATCGGGGTCGGTTCCTTGGTATTTAAGGAAAATCATGCTCATACTACTATTCGGCCTAAGCTTTGTCCGTTCCATTTTAACGTCCTGAAGCTGGCTGATCAGTTTTATCAGTGTCAGGAATCATGATTGTCCTCTCATTGGTCATCCTTGCTTTGATACATCATCCTTTTTCTCCTTTACTTGCACTAGTCCTCGAGAGTTAGCGAGTTCGTCAGATATATGTGTTACTCCCGCAGAGTTTTGTTTCTATCTCTAATATTAGCTGCGGTTGCATGCTATTACCTGCACCGCTCATTCTAGGACGGACCATTATCATCCTATTCCTTTTCTCTTCTAACTGGTTATTGTGATATATTCTTTATGCTGGTCGTACGAGTGGTGAGTGATATATGGCTCTCCCTTCCAAGGATGACATGTAACTCTGCAGTGAAGATCGAGGCTGCTAGAGAAAGACTGCCAGATGCAGTCTTCCATCTGCTCACTGCTGCAAAGCCCACACCATTTTCAGATTTCGTACCATCTGTATATATTGCATCTGATCCTTGGTACTTAGAAATGTGCTGAAGAAATCTCTCAGACTTCTGTTTCAGATCTCTCCCCTTTCCCAATTCCGACCAAATCCAGCTCAACTTGATTAGTCCAAGGGGAATTGGGGAATTCCAACAGCCAGAACCTTAGTGAGACTTAAATTAAGCTCTTCCACAAGATTCCTCATTCTCCTACCATAGGATCGGCTATCCTCAAGGGGGTTGAAAACCAATCTGGATGTAGGAGATCCCGGAATCCTTTGTAGTCTCTTGTGGTAAATCAGGTTCATGTAATCCCGGTGTAATGAAAGAGGTGGTTCTCCACTCTCAGCATACAGGGACTCCACAGGTGAAGACCTGAAAGCCCCAGTACAGATTCTGAGAGCTTCATTATGAACTGAGTCCAACATCCAACAGTGGGAGTTGCAGATGAATAAGCTTCACATCCATAATCAAGCGCTCGGTAAAGCCATAGAAGCGTTTTGCGGTCAGCACCCCAAGATAAATGTGAAAGAACCCGCAAAATACTAAGTGCTTTTGTAGCCTTCACTTTTAACTGTTTGATGTGAGGCACCTATGTAAGTCTTGAGTAAAAAATTAGACCCAAGTACTTCACCTCTTGGACAAATTGCAGTGGGTTTACGCCTAAATAGAGGGAAGGATGGAACTTTCCTCTTTTGTGGAAATGTATAGCCATGGTCTTGCTTGGAGAAAATTTGAACTCATGATATGTTGCCCACTGTACAACCTGATTTATTGCAGTCTGCATGTGTCCTTGCACATCCTGTAAGCTTCCTCCTGAGCAGTACAGTGTAAAGTCATCCACATACAGATTACATGAGACTGCACTTGGAACAACCTTTGCGATGTCATTTATAGCAATGGCAAACAGGGTCACACTTAAAGACACTCCCTTGTGGAACCCCTTCCAGCTGATCTTCCAGGTTAGAGAAACTGTTTCCTACCCGAACTCTAAACTTCCTGTCAGCAAGGAAGCTTTGTATGAAGGTAGGTAATGCTCCTCTTAAACCAATGTCATACAGCTTCATGAGTATGCCATGCTTCCAAGTAGTATCGTAGGCCTTTTCAAGGCCTACGATGTGCGAAGGAATTCTGTATAGCAGTTTCCATCCTCACAAGTGCATCTGTGGTCAATCTCAATTTTCTAAAGCCATATTGATATGGGGTCAACACGTTTTCTTTTTCTAGCAGCCATGTCAACCTGAAATTTACCATTTTCTCCATCAGCTTGCAGATGCAGCTGGTGAGGGAAATTGGTCTGTAATTTCCTGGTGTGGAAGCATCTTTGCCAGGTTTAGGAACAGGAATGAATATAGCTTCTCTCCATGTGGATGGCACTGTGCCCTCCCTATAGATCCTATTAAATAGGTCTAACAGGAACTTCTGGGAGCTCTCTGGTGTGAGATATCATTTGGTATGGAATATCGTCACTTCCTGGGGCAGTCTTACGGCAGAGCTGCAAAGCAGAGTCCATCTCCTTGCGCAAAAATGGCAAGTTATATGGAAGTTCTGCTGCAATCTTACTGAAGAATGACACTAGGTGTTGTTCCTGTTCAGCCGAAAAGTGGAGAATCGAGCAGTGTAAGATGCTCCAGAGGGGATCTCTGCCATGGATTTAGCTAGCTCATTTGCAACATCTTTTTTGTCTGTGATGATTATGCCATCTATCTAGCAGGTGGTGACATGGATATGCTCTTTCCAGCGATCTTACGCACCTTGTAAGGGGGTCCCAGAGTTAATTGAGGAGACATACTGTCTCCACGACGTCCGTCTAGCCTCCTTTAGCACACACCTGGCCTTGGCTTGGGTCTTTTTGTAATTGATCAAGGTTACAATGCTGGGGCGTCATTTCAACTGCCTTAATGCAGCTTTTCTTGCTCTGACAGCTTGTTGGCATTCATCAGACCACCAGGGTACTGGAGGTCGACGGTAATGCCCGCTACTTTTATGAATGGATGCTTCTGCTGCAAAGTGAATTCGTGATGTGAAGTGATTAACAGCATCTTGAACACACTGGAAATCATTCACAGATTATTGCAATACTGCAGTTGATCTAAAAAGATTCCAGTCCGCATGTTCAAGTTGCCATCTCTGCACTCCATTGACAGGAATACCATTCACCTCCTCCAAAATTATTGGAAAGTGGTCGCTTCCATGTAAGTCTTCCATGACCTGCCAAGTGAAGTTCAACTGTGAATCAGGTAAGCCTATTGATAGGTCTATATTGGAGAATGTCCAGTTTGAATTTGGAAATGTGTGGGAGTGTCATTGTTCAGTAAAACTGCATCTACTCTTAAGAACAAGGACTCCAAGGCCCTTCCTCGAGGGTTGCACAAAGTGTCTCCCCAGAGGTGATGCCGACCATTGAAGTCTCCCAAGAGTAGATATGGATGTGGCAACTGCTCAAGTAGATTTTCCAAATCATTAATGTTCAGATTATGTGGAGGAAGGTAGATGGATGCAACAGTGTAAGGTCGTGTCATGCCTATTCTCACAGCCTTCACCTGCAGTGTTGTCTGCAGGTGGATGGCCTGGAAGGGAATATCTTGACGTACCATTACTGCTACTCCTCCATGAGGTCCATTGTCAAAGGTCCCATAATGGGCTTGAACTTGGAATCCTCTCAGGGAAATGGTACAATTTTCCCTGGTTATAATCTCTTGTAGACATACACAAACTGGATTATATGAAGCTATCAGATGTTGCAGTTCTTCCCATTTTGCATGAATTCCCTGACAATTCCATTGGATTAGGGTATCCAGTTCTTCATAGTGTTTGGCAGCACTTGTGGTCAAGGTTTGCCCCACACCTTTAGGCTGTCCCTTTCCATGATCCTGGGAGTACCTTTTTAATGGTTGTTTACGTGTGGAACTAGTTTCCACAGGTTTCCTTTGGACAGGTTAAGGATTTTTTTTGCCTGGGCAAAGAATGGACCTGAGCCTTTGCTCAGGGGCATTCTGTCTAGCAGTGGAGGCCCCTGTGGATGTTGTGGCAGCTGGAGTCTTTTGCACAGGTTCAGGATTCCTTTGCCTGGGCAAAGGGCGTGCCTGAGCCTTTACTTCAGGGGCATTCTGCCTAGCAGGAGAGGCCCCTGTGGATGTGGTGGCAGCTGGAGGTGTCACTGTTGAGGCCTCTGGAGCCTTAAATGATGGCTCCAAAGACCTTACTTTGGGAGGAGTCTCCTCAGTAGACCCTTCAGTCTTACTCCGTTTTTGGTGGAACAACTCACCAGAGGCAATGTCAGCAATTTGGGACTGAGGAGGGTTAAAGGAAGTGGCAGAGTGTGTGTTGTATGAAGCATTGGAGGGCAAGGGTTGGTGGGAAGGAGGATGGGCTAGAACCGAAGCAAAGGACCTACCTGGCTGTGCAAACAGCACACGGGCACATCGCTTTGCCTCTGGAAAACTAACTTTCTCCTTGCTCCTTATTACCAATACTTCCTTTTCAAATTTGTACCTTTTACATTGCTTTGAAGAAGCTTCATGAGCTTCTTTGCAGTGGTAACAGCATATTGGACCTGGACAGTTGTCATCTCCTTGATGACCTGTTGTACCACACTTTACACATACTCTTGGTTGCCCATTTTCTTTAAAACGGCAAGAGTTGGCTCCATGCCCATAACCCTGGCAGCGGAAGGGTTGGGCACATATGGCTTTACCTTGAGGTGGTACCATGCTAACTTGACCGATTCTGGAAGGATTAATGTGTTAAAAGTTAGAAGAAAAACTGGTGTCGACTGTTTCCTTACACTGATTGAGGGTTTTGTGAGGAGAACATCAAACTTGAGCCCCAGGAATGTCGCATACCGCACGCAGACGGTCACTCTCATCTGGTGATGAAACCTCAACTATCAAGCTACCATCTCGCTGTGGGGTGATGTGAGGATCACGTTGACATACTTCAACAATTTTTCGATGTACTTCATAAGTATCAAGATCCATGATTGATACACCATCAATGGTCTTCACTACTAGGTACTTACTATATGAAATGCTTTCATATTTACCAGGTAAGATTTCCTTAGTGGATTGAGGAGGACTTTTCCCCTTCTTCCTGGTTTGGGAGCCCGGGAACCATTACGATTCCCATTCTTGCCCTTTGGAAGCTGGAAAGGTTCCAAAGTGACAATACGTGATGTTCCAGAGGGAATGGTCAGGGATTGCGTAGGTCGTCAGGGAGAGTGCTAGATCTTTGTAAATTTGAAGTACTCATGCAAATTGGAATTCATTTCCTCACCCCCCACCCACCATGGTGTCCAATGAGGGGAAGCTATAGTTGGGGTTCAAAATCTCCCAACAGCCACAGGGGTAATGAGGAAATATATGCAGCCACTATGACAGTACTGATGGCAGTCGCGGGACCTATGTGCTACCGACTGAATAGTGTCTGCTTGACCCTACCCATATTTGACCAGACTTGACCGGGCCTTGATCAAGCCACCCGTCTAACCAGAATAAAGGACCAAAGAGGTGTGTTGCTAGCTGCAGGGCACAGCGTGCAGCATCGCTCAACCTCCAGGACTCCTGTCTCCTGGTAATACGGGATGCCACGCACGGCAAACACACATGGGAGAGCTCTCCCTGGTCCAAGATGGAATGAACCAGGTGACCTCTCCAGTATGGGTAGCCCTCTGGTCCGGCTCACCAGATCATTGGGACCTCAAGCCCCCCCACCTTAGAAAGGCGGCTTCCGTTAGGGGGGCTGCAGAGAGAGACCTTGTCCTGCTTTGGAACTCCGGCCGTCCAGGTGGTTTAGCCAGAGCATTGGGACCAAGGTGGAGTATACCTGCTCGCATTGTTAAGAAGATTGGGCCAGTAAATTACCTAGCCCGGGAGCCTAACCCACCATACAATGAGGTTAACTATCACATTAACCAGATGCGCCCATACATTCCTTCAAGTGAGACTGCATGTCCTGAGTCAGATCTGGGGTGTGAATTGGACCCAGATATGGTAGAGTAATGTGAAGAAAATTGGCCAGTCACACCTTCCTGCGGGCATTTTTTTGTCCCAGATTTTGGATTTTTGGTTTTGGAGTCTTGTCTTTGGTCGTGCACATCTAACCTTATTAAGAGACGAGAAAAAGGTAAAGATGTTCATCTATGTAAGACCTTTTAGTAATGTATTCTTTCTTTTCAGAAGTCTCTGGCCATTTCCTCAGCTTACAGATTGAGTCCGCCAATTGGAGTTAACGGACTTTGGTGGGGAGGAATTTTAGTGAATCTCCAACCAGACAGAGGAACTCTAGAATAGAAGAGTTGCCCCTTCGCTTGCAAACATGGGGCCGTCATTGACTGTATACGGGTCCAGGAAGATGATGACGAGAGAGATGCTTTTATTGATCAGCTTGCCATTTTATGTATCATTTCTTTTGTTTTTAATTAGTTTATTAAAATTTTTATTCACGTTTTCTTTTTTATCCATCCACATAGGAGAGCACACTATTATGTCTGGGGCTATATAGTAGGGTTTTTTCCTTTTATAATGTCATTTTAGCTAATCAAAACTACTTTTTATGGCTGGTTTTAAAACTTGGCCTGTTTCATCATGTAAAAATCTTATTTTCGGAAAGGGGGAAGACACCGCACTCATTTAAGAGGAATGCCACCTTCACCTGGATTGACTTGAGATTTCCCTCTTATTACAAGTCTACTTGTGGGGAGGAGTATATATAGTCCTGGGACAGCCAGGTCAAAGGAGGAGAGAGCATTTTTATTCATGAGGCTGGCAGTCGTGATGGGTTCCTGGTCTGGTCGCAAGAGTACAAGCTATAGGCGATAAGGCGGCATATCTTTTTTTCTTTGAATCTTGATAGGGTGATGTGCTCTCTTTTGCGACTAATTTTTTTTATCTCATTCTAAGTGTTTTGTATTCTAACTCAGTGGTTTTGGCATTTTTAGTGTTTAATGTATTTTAATTGTTTGCTTTCAACTTGTATTATTGAAATAAAGATGGATTTAATACTTTTAGACCCCATCATGTATCCCCTCCGCTTCCAGTCTAAATTGAGTTGATTCAGAAACGCCAGATTCCTGCCTGACTCTGCATTGTATATAGAATGTACAGCATAAGGGGGAATTTAAGGGAACACAAGAAAAAGGGAGCCCCCAGGGTTGAATCATGGCATAACCCATGGGATTATCCAGACTCAGATGGGCACGAGTTCAAATCTTTAAATCTTACTTCTATCGACTTCAGGTCGACACGCACTGCATCTCGGACATAACCACGCTAACCAGTGTTGACCCTTGTGCCTTGGTAACTTCTATACACTTACACTTGCTTTCTATAACTTCGCTTACACCCTTCAACATGCCTCTCCCTTTAAGTACATAATACCTTGCGTTCTTGGACGAATTAACCAGGTGGTGGCAGCTAGATTTCGTACCAAGGATCGAGGGTTAATCTTGCTTACATATCACTACACCATAAATCAAGCAGCCTCACAGACTATACCTAAAACTCGGCCATTATCCAGGAGTTATAAGACGCCTGGTACTTTAAGTCAGGCGACCTACTAGCCGCTCAACCCCGGGGTGCAAACACCACGTCCCACAATCAGAAGCAAAAGACTGGTGCAGGAGTTCTCAGCAACAGTCTACCAGCTGAACTGAGGGCAAATCAACAACGCCTACAACCAGGCAGACTTGCTCATATCAGAGAAACGGCAGCCGAACCCAATAACTCAGATGTTATCTTCTCTCTGAGAAAGACAAACCTATAAAAAAAATAGTTTCTGCACAACCCCGGGTTCTGATGGGATCTCGTACCCCATCATTTCCCACCTAGGACTGGCAGGTGAGCTTGCATTCCTGCAACTCATCAACAAGTCCTGGGAAACTTCCACTCTACCTCAGAGCTGGAAGTGGGCCATCATAGTCCCCATCCCAAAACCAGAGGAGTCAGAGAAGTACCGCCCCATCTCTCTCCTTAGCTGTTTGGACAAGACGGCCGAGAGGATGGTACTAAACCGACTCCAATGGAAAATGGGACCCCCCACATGAACATCTCCATGGGTTCACAAGGGGCATGAGCACAACACACAGCATAGCCACGCTCTTAAGCACAATCAGTACTGCCACTTCTGTGGTAGTATTCCTAGACCTGGAGAAGGCTTCTGAATTAGTAAGCACTATTGCTATTCAGGAGACCCTGATCCAGAAGGGAATCAGTGGATCTGAGACAAAATGTTCAAGGGACAATTCTGAGACCCACGGAATGGACTTAGAATGGGTCCAGGTCTTCCAGTACCTTGGGGCAATGATTGACCGGACCCTCTCCTTTAAAAAGGAAGCCCTGTACTTGGTTGAACCAAAGCAAGACTGTCTGTCATGAGAGCAATGTCTGGGAGACACATAGGAGCTAGACATAAAAGTACCAAGATCATTCTATGTACATGTCATCCATCCCATAGTGGACTATGCTTCTGATTGCCACAAAACCAAGATTAAGAGAAAAATTGGAGACAGTTCAAAATGAAACTGTCCACCTTGGCGCACCTAAGGTGGACAGAGGCCACCAACCTCCTCATGGAGGCAAACCTTCTCCCCCTGGAATCACAAATTGATTTAATGGCAGCTCAGTTCCAAATGTCCAAACTCCCAGGAACACAAACATGAGACAAAAAATACTCAGATGCCTGAACAAGACCACAAGCTGTTTGTAAACAACTCCAGGCTGTCTCACACAACCAGGGTATTGATACTCTATCACCTCAAAGAGCAACTACTTGCATAAGGCATGGACTCCCCCCGCCCTGACTTTATTGAAGCCCCGACGTGGGCACATACCTTGATCGAGTTCTCTGTTATGAACTTGTCAAGGAGAAGGAATCAATACAGCATGCCTAGTCTAAAGGCAGAAGCGTGAAGGGTCATTGCAGCCATCAGTCCTCCAGGTAGTAGAACCTACTTCACGGATGGATTAGTCGATCCCTTAAACCACTCTGCAGGCGCCGGTTTTGCAGCAAGGGATGCCACACAATCCATGGGGCCTCCTCACTACGAGCAGAGGTGTTGCAATCATAGGAGCCTAGCCCACGCGTCCCAGAGGGAAGGAAACGTGGTCATACATACAGACTCCAGGGCAGCCATTCACTGTCTACAGCAAAGCTCACCCAAAGACAACATCTACCTCCTGACCACTGTCCTCACCATAGCATAGAGGATTCTTGCTCAGGGTAGAATAATAATCATAAACTGGTCCTAGCCACATGGGCATCAGAGGGAATGAGCTTGCTGACAGACTAGCTGACATTTGCAGGAGCATGCCCCCAAATTCCATGATCATAAAACCGAGCCGAAAAATCTTAAGGCAGAAGTGTAATGCTACAGTTCGTACCTTCCTCCTGCAGCTTCACATCACCTCCCCATCGACCAGATGGTACCCTGATGCCACAGGCTATGAGCCACTAGCACTCTCTGAAGCAGTAAATAGAGTTACCGAAGTCATTCTTCACAGAATCAGACTAGGTTACCATTACGCATAGCAGATCATAGAGACAATTGACTATGAAGACAGGTGTTGCATGCGCTGTGGCGAGCCGAACGCTACGCTGGTACATTAGTTACAGAATTGTGGGCACACACAATTTCTGAGAAAAGGGTTTCCGCCCACAACAGCTGCCGGGCTGGTAAAGAGATTATGCCGCATGCTTACATCAAGGAGCGCCTGCTGGCAATCCCGCCACCACGGTAAGCATAGAGTGTCAGAGAACAAAATGAGACAGCCATAAATAGCTGACACAGGCTGGGCCATAAATAGCTGACACAGGCTGGGCCATATGCAAGAAGGGCCGGGCGAAGCAATAACTTGTCAAATCTCAAACGAATGAACGAACAAAAATTAGACAGACCACTCTGCACCTCTGAGTTTGACTCTCCTTCTACTCAAGGTCTCGGCTCCTCATTAAGCTTCTCCAACAAGGTTAGTTGTGGAGAGGAAGCGTTCGTAGGGATCAGCTACAGGAGGTTGTGGTGGAATCACCCCTAAGAGTGTGGCGGCAGTTAAAATCACCAACTATGAGGAAAGATGGCTGGAGTTGGGAAATTAGTTTCAAAGGCAACAAAGTCAATGCGGTGGGAAGGGGAGAAGTAGACTGTGAACCAGAGACGAAGAAAGATGCAAATAACTGTGCAAGGTCAGTGCTTTGAAAGAAGGCAGAACATAAATGGATTATACGAAAGGATATGACGAAGGTCAAGTATGTGAGAACGAAAACCGCGAATATGCCAATGTAGGAGAGCTATTACTTTGTTGATCTACGAATGATAACGTTTACAGTGCGTGTTGGAGAATTTGAAGGGGAAGGAGCTAGGGGGTGAGATAAGGAATGAGAGGGGGAGATAGTATGGGGGGGGGTAGGAGGTGGTGGCATAAGTAATTACGTGTTGTGTATCCAGGATAGTGGGGGTGGATGGCGGGTTAATGTAGGTGGAGCTGGAAGGTTGTTGGGAGGGAGTAAGAGGAAGGGGTGTAGGGGGAATATGAGTTGGAGGATGGATATCAGCAGTCTTTTAGAGTGCGGAGGGAGTGGGAGTTGTGAAATTGGAGGGTGGATGAGGTTTTCTGTGTCAATTTGGAGATATATAAAATTATTCCTTCGGGTCCCAAATTGACACAGAAAACCTCATCCACCCTCCAATTTCACAACTCCCACTCCCTCCGCACTCTAAAAGACTGCTGATATCCATCCTCCAACTCATATTCCCCCTACACCCCTTCCTCTTACTCCCTCCCAACAACCTTCCAGCTCCACCTACATTAACCCGCCATCCACCCCCACTATCCTGGATACACAACACGTAATTACTTATGCCACCACCTCCTACCCCCCCCCATACTATCTCCCCTCTCATTCCTTATCTCACCCCTAGCTCCTTCCCCTTCAAATTCTCCAACACGCACTGTAAACGTTATCATTCGTAGATCAACAAAGTAATAGCTCTCCTACATTGGCATATTCGCGGTTTTCGTTCTCACATACTTGACCTTCGTCATATCCTTTCGTATAATCCATTTATGTTCTGCCTTCTTTCAAAGCACTGACCTTGCACAGTTATTTCCCATCTTTCTTCGTCTCTGGTTCACAGTCTACTTCTCCCCTTCCCACCGCATTGACTTTGTTGCCTTTGAAACTAATTTCCCAACTCCAGCCATCTTTCCTCATAGTTGGTGATTTTAACTGCCGCCACACTCTTAGGGGTGATTCCACCACAACCTCCTGTAGCTGATCCCTACGAACGCTTCCTCTCCACAACTAACCTTGTTGGAGAAGCTTAATGAGGAGCCGAGACCTTGAGTAGAAGGAGAGTCAAACTCAGAGGTGCAGAGTGGTCTGTCTAATTTTTGTTCGTTCATTCGTTTGAGATTTGACAAGTTATTGCTTCGCCCGGCCCTTCTTGCATATGGCCCAGCCTGTGTCAGCTATTTATGGCCCAGCCTGTGTCAGCTATTTATGGCTGTCTCATTTTGTTCTCTGACACTCTATGCTTACCGTGGTGGCGGGATTGCCAGCAGGCGCTCCTTGATGTAAGCATGCGGCATAATCTCTTTACCAGCCCGGCAGCTGTTGTGGGCGGACCTTGTCTCAGAAATTGTGTGTGCCCACAATTCTGTAACTAATGTACCAGCGTAGCGTTCGGCTCGCCACAGCGCATGCAACACCTGTCTTCATAGTCAATTGTCTCTATGATCTGCTATGCGTAATGGTAACCTAGTCTGATTCTGTGAAGAATGACTTCGGTAACTCTATTTACTGCTTCAGAGAGTGCTAGTGGCTCATAGCCTGTGGCATCAGGGTACCATCTGGTCGATGGGGAGGTGATGTGAAGCTGCAGGAGGAAGGTACGAACTGTAGCATTACACTTCTGCCTTAAGATTTTTCGGCTCGGTTTTATGATCATGGAATTTGGGGGCATGCTCCTGCAAATGTCAGCTAGTCTGTCAGCAAGCTCATTCCCTCTGATGCCCATGTGGCTAGGGACCAGTTTATGATTATTATTCTACCCTGACAAGAATCCTCTATGCTATGGTGAGGACAGTGGTCAGGAGGTAGATGTTGTTTTTGGGGTGAGCTTTGCTGTAGACAGTGAATGGCTGCCCTGGAGTCTGTATGTTATGACCACGTTTCCTTCCCTCTGGGACGCGTGGGCTAGGCTCCTATGATTGCAACACCTCTGCTCGTAGTGAGGAGGCCCCATGGATTGTGTGGCATCCCTTGCTGCAAAACCGGCGCCTGCAGAGTGGTTTAAGGGATCGACTAATCCATCCGTGAAGTAGGTTCTACTACCTGGAGGACTGATGGCTGCAATGACCCTCTCAGCTTCTGCCTTTAGACTAGGCATGCTGTATTGATTCCTTCTCCTTGACAATTTTCATAACAGAGAACTCGATCAAGGTATGTGCCCACGTCGGGGCTTCAATAAAGTCAGGGCGGGGGGAGTCCATGCCTTATGCAAGTAGTTGCTCTTTGAGGTGATAGAGTATCAATACCCTGGTTGTGTGAGACAGCCTGGAGTTGTTTACAAACAGCTTGTGGTCTTGTTCAGGCATCTGAGTATTTTTTGTCTCATGTTTGTGTTCCTGGGAGTTTGGACATTTGGAACTGAGCTGCCATTAAATCAATTTGTGATTCCAGGGGGAGAAGGTTTGCCTCCATGAGGAGGTTGGTGGCCTCTGTCCACCTTAGGTGCGCCAAGGTGGACAGTTTCATTTTGAACTGTCTCCAATTTTTCTCTTAATCTTGGTTTTGTGGCAATCAGAAGCATAGTCCACTATGGGATGGATGACATGTACATAGAATGATCTTGGTACTTTTATGTCTAGCTCCTATGTGTCTCCCAGACATTGCTCTCATGACAGACAGTCTTGCTTTGGTTCAACCAAGTACAGGGCTTCCTTTTTAAAGGAGAGGGTCCGGTCAATCATTGCCCCAAGGTACTGGAAGACCTGGACCCATTCTAAGTCCATTCCGTGGGTCTCAGAATTGTCCCTTGAACATTTTGTCTCAGATCCACTGATTCCCTTCTGGATCAGGGTCTCCTGAATAGCAATAGTGCTTACTAATTCAGAAGCCTTCTCCAGGTCTAGGAATACTACCACAGAAGTGGCAGTACTGATTGTGCTTAAGAGCGTGGCTATGCTGTGTGTTGTGCTCATGCCCCTTGTGAACCCATGGAGATGTTCATGTGGGGGGTCCCATTTTCCATTGGAGTCGGTTTAGTACCATCCTCTCGGCCGTCTTGTCCAAACAGCTAAGGAGAGAGATGGGGTGGTACTTCTCTGACTCCTCTGGTTTTGGGATGGGGACTATGATGGCCCACTTCCAGCTCTGAGGTAGAGTGGAAGTTTCCCAGGACTTGTTGATGAGTTGCAGGAATGCAAGCTCACCTGCCAGTCCTAGGTGGGAAATGATGGGGTACGAGATCCCATCAGAACCCGGGGTTGTGCAGAAACTATTTTTTTTATAGGTTTGTCTTTCTCAGAGAGAAGATAACATCTGAGTTATTGGGTTCGGCTGCCGTTTCTCTGATATGAGCAAGTCTGCCTGGTTGTAGGCGTTGTTGATTTGCCCTCAGTTCAGCTGGTAGACTGTTGCTGAGAACTCCTGCACCAGTCTTTTGCTTCTGATTGTGGGACGTGGTGTTTGCACCCCGGGTTGAGCGGCTAGTAGGTCGCCTGACTTAAAGTACCAGGCGTCTTATAACTCCTGGATAATGGCCGAGTTTTAGGTATAGTCTGTGAGGCTGCTTGATTTATGGTGTAGTGATATGTAAGCAAGATTAACCCTCGATCCTTGGTACGAAATCTAGCTGCCACCACCTGGTTAATTCGTCCAAGAACGCAAGGTATTATGTACTTAAAGGGAGAGGCATGTTGAAGGGTGTAAGCGAAGTTATAGAAAGCAAGTGTAAGTGTATAGAAGTTACCAAGGCACAAGGGTCAACACTGGTTAGCGTGGTTATGTCCGAGATGCAGTGCGTGTCGACCTGAAGTCGATAGAAGTAAGATTTAAAGATTTGAACTCGTGCCCATCTGAGTCTGGATAATCCCATGGGTTATGCCATGATTCAACCCTGGGGGCTCCCTTTTTCTTGTGTTCCCTTAAATTCCCCCTTATGCTGTACATTCTATATACAATGCAGAGTCAGGCAGGAATCTGGCGTTTCTGAATCAACTCAATTTAGACTGGAAGCGGAGGGGATACATGATGGGGTCTAAAAGTATTAAATCCATCTTTATTTCAATAATACAAGTTGAAAGCAAACAATTAAAATACATTAAACACTAAAAATGCCAAAACCACTGAGTTAGAATACAAAACACTTAGAATGAGATAAAAAAAATTAGTCGCAAAAGAGAGCACATCACCCTATCAAGATTCAAAGAAAAAAAGATATGCCGCCTTATCGCCTATAGCTTGTACTCTTGCGACCAGACCAGGAACCCATCACGACTGCCAGCCTCATGAATAAAAATGCTCTCTCCTCCTTTGACCTGGCTGTCCCAGGACTATATATACTCCTCCCCACAAGTAGACTTGTAATAAGAGGGAAATCTCAAGTCAATCCAGGTGAAGGTGGCATTCCTCTTAAATGAGTGCGGTGTCTTCCCCCTTTCCAAATAAATTTTACAGATGAACAGCCAAGTTTTAAACCACCATAAAAGTAGTTTTTGATTACTAAATGACATATAAGGAAAAACCCTATATATAGCCCCCAACAAAAAAAAAT
>NW_023657581.1:82118-101463 GCF_015228065.2 Penaeus monodon
GAAATAGTGTCTGCTTGACCCTACCCATATTTGACCAGACTTGACCGGGCCTTGATCAAGCCACCCGTCTAACCAGAATAAAAGGACCAAAGAGGTGTGTTTGCTAGCTGCAGGGCACAGCGTGCAGCATCGCTCAACCTCCAGGCTCCTGTCTCCTGGTAATACGGGATCCACGCACGGCAAACACACATGGGAGAGCTCTCCCTGGTCCAAGATGGAATGAACCAGGTGACCTCTCCAGTATGGGTAGCCCTCTGGTCCGGCTCACCAGATCTTTGGGGACCTCAAGCCCCCCCACCTTAGAAAGGCGGCTTCCGTTAGGGGGCTGCAGAGAGAGACCTTGTCCTGCTTTGGAACTCCGGGCCGTCCAGGTGGTTTGCCAAGCATTGGGACCAAGGTGGAGTATACCTGCTCGCATTTTTAAGAAGATTGGGCCATTAAATTACCTACCCCGGGAGCCTAACCCCATACAATGAGGTTAACTATCACTTTAACCAGATCGCCCCATACTTTCCCTTTCAAGTGAGACTGCATGTCCTGAGTCAATTGGGTGTGAATTGGGACCCAGATTGGTAGAGTAATGTGAAGAAAATTGGCCAGTCACACCTTCCTGCGGGCATTTTTTTGTCCCAGATTTTGGATTTTTGTTTTGGAGTTTTTCCCTTTGGTCGTGCACATCTAACCTTATTAAGAGACAGAAAAAGGTAAGATGTCATCTATGTAAGACCTTTTAGTAATGTATTCTTTTTTTTCAGAAGTCTTTTGGCCATTTCCTCAGCTTACAGATTGGAGTCCGCCTTTTGGAGTTAACGGACTTTGGTGGGGAGGAATTTTTAGTAAATCTCCAACCAGACAGAGGAACTCTAGAATAGAAGAGTTGCCCCTTCGCTTGAAAAACATGGGGCCCTCATTGACTGTATACGGTCCAGGAATGATGACGAGAGAGATGCTTTTATTGATCAGCTTGCCATTTTATGTATATTTCTTTGTTTTTAATTAGTTTATTAAAATTTTTATTCACGTTTTCTTTTTTATTCCATCCACATAGGAGAGCACACTATTATGTCTGGGGCTATATAGTAGGGTTTTTTCCTTTTATAATGTCATTTTAGCTAATCAAAACTACTTTTTATGGCTGGTTTTACAACTTGGCCTTTTCATCATGTAAAAAACTTTTTTTCGGAAAAAGGGGGAAGACACCGCACTCATTTAAGAGGAATGCCACCTTCACCTGGATTGACTTGAGATTTCCCTCTTATTACAAGTCTACTTGTGGGAGGGGTTTTAAAATAGTCCTGGACAGCCAGGTCAAAGGAGGAGAGAGCATTTTTATTCATGAGGCTGGCAGTCGTGATGGGTTCCTGGTCTGGTCGCAAAAGTACAAGCTATAGGCGATAAGGCGGCATATCTTTTTTTCTTTGAATCTTGATAGGGTGATGTGCTCTCTTTTGCGACTAATTTTTTTTATCTCATTCTAAGTGTTTTGTATTCTAACTCAGTGGTTTTGGCAGTTTTTAGTGTTTAATGTATTTTAATTGTTTGCTTTCAACTTGTATTATTGAAATAAAGATGGATTTAATACTTTTAGACCCCATCATGTATCCCCTCCGCTTCCAGTCTAAATTGAGTTGATTCAGAAACGCCAGATTCCTGCCTGACTCTGCATTGTATATAGAATGTACAGCATAAGGGGGAATTTAAGGGAACACAAGAAAAAGGGAGCCCCCAGGGTTGAATCATGGCATAACCCATGGGATTATCCAGACTCAGATGGGCACGAGTTCAAATCTTTAAATCTTACTTCTATCGACTTCAGGTCGACACGCACTGCATCTCGGACATAACCACGCTAACCAGTGTTGACCCTTGTGCCTTGGTAACTTCTATACACTTACACTTGCTTTCTATAACTTCGCTTACACCCTTCAACATGCCTCTCCCTTTAAGTACATAATACCTTGCGTTCTTGGACGAATTAACCAGGTGGTGGCAGCTAGATTTCGTACCAAGGATCGAGGGTTAATCTTGCTTACATATCACTACACCATAAATCAAGCAGCCTCACAGACTATACCTAAAACTCGGCCATTATCCAGGAGTTATAAGACGCCTGGTACTTTAAGTCAGGCGACCTACTAGCCGCTCAACCCCGGGGTGCAAACACCACGTCCCACAATCAGAAGCAAAAGACTGGTGCAGGAGTTCTCAGCAACAGTCTACCAGCTGAATTGAGGGCAAATCAACAACGCCTACAACCAGGCAGACTTGCTCATATCAGAGAAACGGCAGTCGAACCCAATAACTCAGATGTTATCTTCTCTCTGAGAAGACAAACCTATAAAAAAAATAGTTTCTGCACAACCCCGGGTTCTGATGGGATCTCGTACCCCATCATTTCCCACCTAGGACTGGCAGGTGAGCTTGCATTCCTGCAACTCATCAACAAGTCCTAAAAAACTTCCCTTACCTCAGAGCTGAAGGGGGGCCATCATATCCCATCCCAAAACCAAGGAGTAGAGAAGTCCCCCCCCATCTCTCCCCTTTAGCTGTTTGGACAAGAGGGGCCGAGGGATGGTACTAAAACCACCTCCAAGAAAAGGGCCCCCCCCAAATAAAATCCCCAGGGGTTCCCAAAAGGGGGCATGAAAAAACACACCAGCATCCACGTCCTTAAGCAATCAGTACGCCATTCTGTGGTATTTTCCCTGACCTGGGGAGGCTTCTAAAATAGTAAGCCTATTGCTATTAGGAACCCTGACCAGAGGGAACAGGGTCTGAGACAAAATTTTCGGGGGAAAATTCGAGACCACGGAAGGGACTTAAAGGTTTCCAGGTCTTCCTACCTTGGGGCAATGATTGACCGGACCCTCTCCTTAAAAAAAGGGAACCCTGTACTTGGTTGAACCAAAAGCAAGACTGTCTGTCATGAGAGCAATGTCTGGGGGGAACATAGAGCTAAAATAAAAACCCAAGATCATTCTATGTACATGTCATCCATCCCATAGTGGACTATGCTTCTGATTGCCACAAAACCAAGATTAAGAGAAAAATTGGAGACAGTTCAAAATGAAACTGTCCACCTTGGCGCACCTAAGGTGGACAGAGGCCACCAACCTCCTCATGGAGGCAAACCTTCTCCCCCTGGAATCACAAATTGATTTAATGGCAGCTCAGTTCCAAATGTCCAAACTCCCAGGAACACAAACATGAGACAAAAAATACTCAGATGCCTGAACAAGACCACAAGCTGTTTGTAAACAACTCCAGGCTGTCTCACACAACCAGGGTATTGATACTCTATCACCTCAAAGAGCAACTACTTGCAAAAGGCATGGACTCCCCCCGCCCTGACTTTATTGAAGCCCCGACGTGGGCACATACCTTGATCGAGTTCTCTGTTATGAACTTGTCAAGGAGAAGGAATCAATACAGCATGCCTAGTCTAAAGGCAGAAGCTGAGAGGGTCATTGCAGCCATCAATCCTCCAGGTAGTAGAACCTACTTCACGGATGGATTAGTCGATCCCTTAAACCACTCTGCAGGCGCCGGTTTTGCAGCAAGGGATGCCACACAATCCATGGGGCCTCCTCACTACGAGCAGAGGCGTTGCAATCATAGGAGCCTAGCCCACGCGTCCCAGAGGGAAGGAAACGTGGTCATACATACAGACTCCAGGGCAGCCATTCACTGTCTACAGCAAAGCTCACCCAAAGACAACATCTACCTCCTGACCACTGTCCTCACCATAGCATAGAGGATTCTTGCTCAGGGTAGAATAATAATCATAAACTGGTCCCTAGCCACATGGGCATCAGAGGGAATGAGCTTGCTGACAGACTAGCTGACATTTGCAGGAGCATGCCCCCAAATTCCATGATCATAAAACCGAGCCGAAAAATCTTAAGGCAGAAGTGTAATGCTACAGTTCGTGCCTTCCTCCTGCAGCTTCACATCACCTCCCCATCGACCAGATGGTACCCTGATGCCACAGGCTATGAGCCACTAGCACTCTCTGAAGCAGTAAATAGAGTTACCGAAGTCATTCTTCACAGAATCAGACTAGGTTACCATTACGCATAGCAGATCATAGAGACAATTGACTATGAAGACAGGTTTTGCATGCGCTGTGGCGAGCCGAACGCTACGCTGGTACATTAGTTACAGAATTGTGGGCACACACAATTTCTGAGACAAGGTCCGCCCACAACAGCTGCCGGGCTGGTAAAGAGATTATGCCGCATGCTTACATCAAGGAGCGCCTGCTGGCAATCCCGCCACCACGGTAAGCATAGAGTGTCAGAGAACAAAATGAGACAGCCATAAATAGCTGACACAGGCTGGGCCATAAATAGCTGACACAGGCTGGGCCATATGCAAGAAGGCCCGGGCGAAGCAATAACTTGTCAAATCTCAAACGAACGAACGAACAAAAATTAGACAGACCACTCTGCACCTCTGAGTTTGACTCTCCTTCTACTCAAGGTCTCGGCTCCTCATTAAGCTTCTCCAACAAGGTTAGTTGTGGAGAGGAAGCGTTCGTAGGGATCAGCTACAGGAGGTTGTGGTGGAATCACCCCTAAGAGTGTGGCGGCAGTTAAAATCACCAACTATGAGGAAAGATGGCTGGAGTTGGGAAATTAGTTTCAAAGGCAACAAAGTCAATGCGGTGGGAAGGGGAGAAGTAGACTGTGAACCAGAGACGAAGAAAGATGCAAATAACTGTGCAAGGTCAGTGCTTTGAAAGAAGGCAGAACATAAATGGATTATACGAAAGGATATGACAAAGGTCAAGTATGTGAGAACGAAAACCGCGAATATGCCAATGTAGGAGAGCTATTACTTAGTTGATCTACGAATGATAACGGTTACAGTGCGTGTTGGAGAATTTGAAGGGGAAGGAGCTAGGGGGTGAGATAAGGAATGAGAGGGGGAGATGGTGTAGTATGGGGGGGGAGTAGGAGGTGGTGGCATAAGTAATTACGTGTTGTGTATCCAGGAGACAGTGGAAGGGATAGTGGGGGTGGATGGCGGGTTAATGTAGGTGGAGCTGGAAAGTTGTTGGGAGGGAGTAAGAGGAAGGGGTGTAGGGGGAATATGAGTTGGAGGATGGATATCAGCAGTCTTTTAGAGTGCGGAGGGAGTGAGAGTTGTGAAATTGGAGGGTGGATGAGGGGATTCTGTGTCAATTTGGGACCCGAAGGAATAATTTTATATATCTCCAAGAGTTTCTGTTCGTTGAGGAGTTTTGAGAAACAAAGGTTTTCTTATGAGGTGGGGGGAAGGGGGGGAGGAAACTGGTGTCTGAGGAGTAGAGGTAGAGGTAGGTGGAGGTGAGTGTGGCAGGAGCGGGGGTGGAACGTTTAGACTGTCTTGTGCGGGTAGTGCGAGAAGAGAGAAGGGAAGGTGTTGGGGCAGCGGTAGAGTGTCTAGAGAATTTAGAATGGCAAAAGAATGTGACTAGGGGAGATAAGGGGTACAAGTGGGAATGTAATATGGTTGATATGATTGGACAGGGATTCTCCACCAATGTAAAAATTAAAGGGGAGGTCTTGTCTACGGAAAGTGATCTTGGCAATGTTGGTGGTGTTCTTATAAGGGTTTCTAGGGGGAGTAATGTAGCATTGTACTGATACTGCATGATAGTCCATGAAGCAGGCCAGTAAGTCTTCTTTACAATCTGACCATTTTTTGTCATAGACAGGGCAGTTTGTTGGGGAGATGGAGACAGTTCTGATACAAGTATTGAGGGTGGGATGAGGTTCGGCTGGAATGGGTTTGCCAGTGAAGATAGTCAGAGTTGGTAATGCTTTAGCTTGGTTTCCAGATGTAACTGTGACGAGACGGAAATGATTGGGGCAGCCGCAGAAGGAAACTTTGCCTTTTACCTGTTTTTTGAAACATTGCTAGAAGAGGAGAGTGTCAGAATAAAGAGCTAAATATAGTATTTAAGATGTTTGTAGAGTAAGGAGCTGTAAGGAGCTAAATATAGTATTTAAGATGTAGAGGTGGAGTTAGTAGAAGGATGGGGACCAGTAGAAGAAGGATTGGTGTTAAGAGAGGCTAATGTTAATCTAGACTTAGTATATATACATATATATATATATATATATATATATATATATATATATATATATATACATATATGAATATATATATATATATATATATATATATATATATATATATAAAAATATATTTATATACATATTGCTACGCCAGTGGGTCTTTGTCTCTGTGCGAAACATGTGTTAACATGAAAAGGATGACCTGGGCATGTGTTAACATGAAGGGACCTGGGCAAACATGACGCAACTGGCTGTGAGCGGAGGAGCGGAGGAACAAGCCAGGAGAGACAGAGTTGGGTGCTGCTCCTGTGAAGACCTCGTGTGTGTCCTTGTGACCTGATAAACTTTGTGTTGCCCTGTTATAAGCTGTATCGTGCAGTGTGACATGCCGGTTTCCCCCCTGTATTGTGCCTATAGAAAAGTGTACGGGTAAATAACTTGTGTAAATAGAGGAAAGACTGTCATTTTGTGTTTATTTCGTGTCCTGCCTCTCCAGGTGGCGTTTCCCCTCTTGGTGTTCTGGGACGCTGTGGTGCTCGGTGCCTCTTGGAGCTGTTCAGTGTTCACGACCCTGTGGATAGCATGCCGTCTGCCTAGCCTACCTTGTGTTGGTGGCAGAGAGACGAGGCGGCCGGCGTAACAAATGGTGTCAGAAATGGGATTTGTGATATTTGATCAGTGAGATGCGCTGATTTATTATGTAGTCCAAAGATGGCGGCAGCCATGATAGAGGAGGCTTTGACTGAGGCAGGTACGAGTGAGGTGAAGCCGAGCCAGATGGACCTGATCACTGCCATGCTGGCCGGTATGAGGGAGGAAATGGCACAAAGGGCAGAAGAGCAGGCACAGAGGGAACGCAAGCAGGCACACCATCTCGTCGAGATGCAGGCAAGGAAGGCAGAGGAACAGTTCTGCCGACTTGTTGAGGTGCTACAGAGCAATTTTGCATCTGTGAAGATGGAAACTCAGCAGTACACCGACAAGGCCTGCAACAGCGTGAAGAGTGAACTGATGGAGGAGGTGCAGACTCTGAAGGGTGAGGTTCAGGACCTGAGGGAGGAAGTGAAGGAGGAAAGGCGGCATCACGAGGTAGTAACATTGCAAGCAGAGAAGGCAGACGAGGTTCTGGCAACAGATGCCAGAGTGTCAGATTTACTGGGGTCTGCCTGGGGTCCGTGGCAGGAAACCCCCGGGCCTCGCAGCGTCGTGTCGGAGCCAGTGGTCGCTGCAGAAGGCTGGGGACCCATCGGAACCGCTCCCTTGGGTATAGGTGGCGGCAAACTCGGACCCGGTCAACCCGCCTCGTTGCCTCCCTCACCCCCTTCTTCCCCCCCAGGCGTGTTAGTCCACGGCACGCGTTCTCCACCCCGCAGCCCCTCGGCCTCCAGACATTCTGTGAAGCGTAAGCCAGCTGAGTACGACGGGAAAGGTGACTTGGGAGGCATATGTCGCCCAATTTGAAATGCTGGCATATGCCCAGGGCTGGAGCCAGGAAGAGAATGCCCTGCAGCTGGTAACAGCGCTAAGGGGCCCCGCGGTGGAAGTGTTGGGCCATCTGCCGCCATCCCAACATGCCTCTTACACCAGCGTGGCGGAGGCTTTGAAACGCCGTTTCGGGCACCACCACCAGACCGAGGTATATCGGGCCCACTTGAAGAAGCGGACTCGTGAGTGTGGCAAGACACTGTCCCAGCTGGCGCAGGATGTGGAGGCGCTGGTAAGGAGGTCGTACCCTGCGGCTGCGGAAGAGATGATCGTGGTTGACACTTTGCAGGACCAGCAGCTGCAAATCTACGTCAAGCAGGCACACCCTGAGGACCTGCAGGTGGCGCTGGCGAGGGCCTTGGAGTTCGAGGCCTTCCTGAAGGCAACGAGTGGCCTAGGGCCAGCTGCTCAGCCCCGCCATGACCTCCGGGGCCGGAAGGCTAAAGTGGAGAAGATAGCAGTGAGGAAGGTGAGCCCGAGCACTTTTCAAGGCTTGTGTTGGGGCTGCGGTAAGGAAGGGCACAGACGTAGTCGGTGTCGGAGGGAGCGGAGAACACGTCCTCTCAACCGGACGGATTCTGATGCCTTCCAGCAGTGCTGCAAGGACTGTGGCAAGTATGGTCACCATCCGAGTGCATGTCCTAAGGCTAAGGAAGTGGTACAGGCGGAAAACTCGGACAGGCTGGAGAAGGGGGCCGAAACCCAACCGTCTTCGGTTCCCGGGCCCTGACTTGGGTAAGCTGCCGTCGAACGAGCACGATGCAGGTGGAGGGCTCAGTAGATGGGAAGCCATGCCGCCTGACAGTGGACACTGGGGCTGAGAAGACCCTAGTGCAGCCTGATATGTTGGCCACTATGCTACTTCCAGACGCACCACAGAGACTGTGTGGTGTCACGGGGCATTGTGTGCAGCTCAAGGGGCCAGTGGAGGCTCGTATTGGCGTGGGCAGCACGGTGCAGCGGCTGCCGGTGTATGTGGCCGATCTGGACGAGCACTGCTTGCTGGGCCTTGACTACCTGACGCAGAGTAAGGCATGTGTCGACCATGGACGGAAGCTGGTGAGGGTGCACGGTGAAGATGTGCCCTTGCTTCCAGAGGTTGGCTGTGCAGAGGTAGTTACGGCTGAGCGACTGTACCTTGCCCCCAGGACAGAGTCTAGAATCCAGTGTCGACTGTCAAGAGTGATGTGTGGAGTAGAGGGCCTCGTGGAGCCCATTCAAAACCTGCAGCTGGCTGATGGCGTAGCGGTTGGGCGGAGCCTTGTTGGACCAGGGGAGGGGTTAGTTACAGTGTTGGTAGCTAACTTCTCCGATAAGGCCCAGAAGGTGCCAGCTGGTGCAAAGCTGGGCACTTGTGAGGAAGTGGAGCGTCCAGAAGAGTCGTCGGGGAGCGAGTTGGTTGGTGTGGGGCCATTGCCTGACTTCCTCGAGGACTTGGCGCACCGGAGCGCCGCTAACCTGGCGGAGGTGCACCGACGAGTGCGTGGCAAGCTCAAGGTAGCCAGCCATGCCATGAAGGAGACCTATGACCGGCGCATGAGGGAAGTGAGGTACAACATAGGTAACAGAGTGTGGCTTCATAACCCGCGTCGGAAGCGAGGGCTCTCGCCGAAGCTACAGAGCCCCTGGGAAGGACCATACACGGTGGTAGCGGCCCTTTCTGATGTCACCTATCGAATTCGCAGAGGGCGAAAACGACCGTCTGTTGTCCACCTGGACCGGCTGTGGCGTTACCATGGGCCAGGAAGCTACTCCTAGGGCCATGGTGAAAAAGAAGATGACGTTAGCCCCAGTAGCGGCGATGAGGACGTGGCAGATGTTGACCGAGATGAGGACGAGCATTTGGACAGTGAGGGCGATGCAGCAGACGTCAATGGTGACCATGAGCCAGGTCTTGGGACAGGAGATACCCCTCTGGGTGCCACTGCCAATCTACCGCCGCCCACACCTCCTCCAGAGCGACCCCAGCGAGAGCGAAGAAAGCCGCACTGGATGAAAGATTTTTGTGTTTCTGAGAACTGATTTTCAATTACGGTTACTTTTGTTTGAAAGAATTTTGTTTGTTCCTGAGGACTAATTTTATTTAAATTTTCTGTAGTTTGTTTCATGTTTAGATATATCAGAGCAGATGGGTCGTCTGCTTGATAGGGGGGATAGTGCTACGCCAGTGGGTCATTGTCTCTGTGCGAAACAGTGTTAACATGAAAAGGATGACCTGGGCATGTGTTAACATGAAAAGGATGACCTGGGCATGTGTTAACATGAAGGGACCTGGGCAAACATGACGCAACTGGCTGTGAGTGGAGGAGCGGAGGAACAAGCCAGGAGAGACGGAGTTGGGTGCTGCTCCTGTGAAGACCTCGTGTGTGTCCTTGTGACCTGATAAACTTTGTGTTGCCCTGTTATAAGCTGTATCGTGCAGTGTGACATGCCGGTTTCCCCCCTGTATTGTGCCTATAGAAAAGTGTACAGGTAAATAACTTGTGTAAATAAAGGAAAGACTGTCATTTTGTGTTTATTTCGTGCCCTGCCTCTCCAGGTGGCGTTTCCCCTCTTGGTGTTCTGGGACGCTGTGGTGCTCGGTGCCTCTTGGAGCTGTTCAGTGTTCACGACCCTGTGGATAGCACGCCGTCTGCCTAGCCTACCTTGTGTTGGTGGCAGAGAGACGAGGCGGCCGGCGTAACAATATATATATATATATATATATATATATATATATATATATATATATATATATATATATATATATATATATATATATATATATATATATATATATATATATATATATATATATATATATATATATATATGAATATATATATATATATGAATATATATATATTTTTTTTTTTTTTTTTTTTCCAAGTGCCTTGTCCCACAAGGACATTGGCGATCATGGATTTCCATGATTTTCTTGGCAATTTAGAGCGGTGGTTTGCCGTTGCCTTCCGCCCAGTGTTTTTATCGAGTCACCATCTCTATATACCCGGTTCTGGGACCGGCACTGACTTGGGCTGGCTTGCATATTTTGTTTCCAGTCTTGGCCCCCAATTTCATTATTTTGTCACACCATCTTGTCATTGATCTGGATCTTGGCCTCTTTATGTTACCTATAGCCCAGTCTGTTACTTTTTTTGTTCATCTGTCATCCTGTCTCTGACATATACGACTTGCCCAGTGCCATCTTTTTCTTTTTGATACTCCCAAGTATATCTCCCCCTTTTGTCTGTTCCCTGATCCACATCACCCACATCTGATCTCTTAGGCAAATTCTAATAATAGCAAGGAGTCTCTTAGTATATTACTGTGTCTGCCAAAGGCACTCCAGCCTTGACTGATGCATCACTTAATTTCCTCTTTGTTAGATGCGTTTGTCTGTACGAGTTGCCCTAAGTATATATACTTGTGCACTACCTCTAGCACTTTGCCTTGTACATGTATTTGTTTGAATTGAACTCTACTGTTGAACATGATCTTAGTTTTGTTCTTGTCCATCCTAAGTCCAACTTTCAGACTTTCTCTAATTAGATCAGTTATTAGTTGCTGATTTAATTTGCAAATTCACTGACGAGAACAATATCATCTGCAAATCTTAGAGTTTAGGTATTTGTCTCCTGGTTTGATACCCTTTCTGTTCCCTTCTAGCTTCTGAATATTTCCTCAAAACAAGCTGTAAACAGTTTTGGTGAGATGGTATCATCCCAACACCTTTATTAATTGGTATCTTATTGGTTTCTGTGTGGAGCTTGATGGATGCTGTCTCATCTTTGTATATATCTTCCAATATTTTACAATATACCTCCTCTACTCCCTGTCTTCAAATAGCCTCTAGTGCTGCTGGTATTTGTGCAGACTCAATGCCTTTTTATAATCAGTGAATGCCAGACACAGGGGTTTCCTATATTTATTTATTTTTTCTCATATTTGGGGGTCTGTGGATGTGGGCTGTTGTTGAGAATCCACTGTGGAAGCATGCTTGTTCTCTAGGCTAGTTAGAATCCAGAGTGTCAGAGACGTGAGTTGTGATGACTTTTGTGAACAATTTGTAAGTAACTGAAAGGAGGCTTATGGGTCAGTAGTTTTTTTAGATCCTTTTTATCCTCTTTTTTATGTATCAAAATAATTGTTGCATTTTTCCAAACTTTTAGAGTTTTTCTGTTGAGAAGGTATTTGTTCAAAAGATTGGCTAGTTTCACTGTTTCCATTCTCCTACATCTATTTTAAGGTCTATACTAATTCTGTCTTCACCTGGTGTTTCCCCTCTTCATGTCTTTAAGCACTCTTTTTATTTCTTTTGTGATGTTAGGGACTTCTCTTATTACCATATATGCTTCAATTTGTGGCTGTTCATTTGAGTTGTATAGATCCCTGTAAAAGTCTTCCACTACTCTTATTTCATTCTTATTATATGTCATTTCTGTCTGGTTTCTTTATTGCATACAATAAAGTTTCTCCCTATTCCAGTCTCCTTTTAGTTGTTTTCATGCTGGTACCTGAGATCACGGTTTCATTTATTATTTGAGTATTGAATTTTCATATATCTCTCTTCATTTTATTTATAGTCTATGTTAGTTCAACTAATTCCATTTTGTCCTTGTTTGACAATACTTTCATTACCCTACATTTTTGCATAAGCTCTTTAGTTTCTACTGAGAGCTTGCTGGAGCTTTGTTTGACTTTCTTACTGCCTACTTCAAGTGCAGCTTCCTTTATCTCACACACACACACACACACGCACACACACATATATATATAAGTAAATATATATATGGACAGATAGATAGGTATATGTATATGTAAAGAATAAGAAATTAATTGAGAAAACTTAATAACATTTCTTTTGTCTAATTCTAAATAAACATAAACAAATGAACATTAAAATAAACAACAAATCACTATATCTTTTATTTTCATTACATTTTCACAATCTATAGAATGACAGGTTAAGTGACATGTCCCATATGAAATATAACAAAGTAAAGAAAGAAAGAAGAAAAGAAGAAGAAAGAAGAAGAAATTGAAAATAGAAAAAAAAAATAAACAAATAACATATAAAAATAACAAAAATATTATATATAATATATATATATATATTATATATATATATATATAGATATATATATTAATGCAGCTTAATAAATATTTAAAAAAAAAAAAACTAAAGCTCAATATTCTTAATTGCTTTCTAATGAGTGCTAGCCTCTGCTTGTGGGCTTCTGTGTCGGTGCCCTTTTGTAAGGTCGAACTCATCTGTTCCAAAGCTGGCAACCACATGTGCAGTTTACGTTCTTTGTATGATAAGGGAAATTATAGTAATCAATATCATAATGATAATAATAACAATAATCATTATTATCATTATCATTGTTAGAATGGTAATAATTAGTATGGCATTAGTATTACAATCATAACTGTAATAATGATAATGATAAGACTAATATTGATGACAATATAGAATGATATTGCTATTCATATGTCATCACAATTATCATCATAAAATCATGAGCATCATTAACATTATAGACACAATTAGGATACTTACAATCTATAGAGTACAGATGAAATATTACAATAGAACTACTGTATATATAAAAACTGTACTGTAAACAATGTGAAATACATGACCTTACCTAGGTACATTTGCACATCTTTGACATCAAGTGAACGTGCTCCTCGGTGCTTTGCCAGACGACAAGCTGCATTGACTGTGGACTCAATAAAATCATCAGCAATTGCAAGAAGCATTTCTTCAACTTCCTCTTCCAACTGTTCATTTGGGTCAACTTCCCTGACTAGTTCAGTGATTCTTTGTTTATTCAAGACCTGAGGGTATAGGAAGTCTTGCATGAGTACAATATATCACTGAGAGGAACATCATTAAATAACAGGAATTGCATGGATACCAAAAGAGTTGGCCCTTCACATTCCTACACTCCTTACAAATATGAAAATTTCATGAATATGCATGGTGGATATCAATAGACTACATTTTAATAAAAGACATTAAAATAATATTGTATATAACTCTCAAAAATATAAATAAATAAATAAGTTTCAATTTCAGCTCTGAATAGAAAAGAGACAATAAATGTCAGTACTCCAGAGCCCTGGGTGAGCTGTCAGTTTTTCCTTTCTTGAAACTGCTTTTTCTGCTATTATCATTATTATTGTTATTTTTGCTGTTTTAATTTTTATTACAATTACTATTATCATTATTATTACTATTAGTATTATTATTACCATTATTAATATTACTACTATCATTTTTATCATTACTATTACAGCTATCATTTTTATCATTGCTATTACTACTATCATTATTATTACTATTAATATCATTGCCATCACATAATCATTCTGATGACAACAAAAATTATAATAACAATAATTCTTAAAATAACAAAAATCAAGTAACAACTACTGGCAAAGCTACAGATTTAAGGGGATTGTCCTGAGAAGGAGGGGTTCACCTGGCTAAAACTGAGTTAAGGGTAATTTTATACTTGTACAACCCTACTAAGAGTTACTAAGTAATTATACATTGTCTTGCATTATCTACAACTTACTGGGGCAGTTGTGTCTGCTGTAGCATTGTTTGATGCTGTGGGTGCTGGAACAGCTTGATTTGGACCTGTTGCCTTAACTGTTGTGGCAGTAGGTGTGGCAGTAGGCTGTGGGGTAGGTGCTGGGGCTGCTGCTGTTGCTGCAGCAACCATGGTAGGCTGGGCCACTTGATGGTTGACTGTCTGTATTTGTTGGCCCTGCACCACTTGCTGAACACCTGTCACTGTCTGTGCATTCATAATCTTAAAGAAAAGAATACAGATGTATAATGATCTGAAAAGCTACAAAAATCAGTGGTCATATTTCAAAAATAAAAGATATGAAAGCCATTTGTGATCAAGTACTCACCTGACCCTGAGTCAGACCAGTGGTAGCTGTTGCACCATGACCTATGGCAGCTGGGGCTTGGTGGACAACCTGTCCTTGCATGGCCTGACCTGGTACAAGTTGTGTCATGAGCTGCTGGCCCCCTAAAGTTGTCAAGCCTGAAGTTGTTGTCATTACCACCTGTCCTAAAGGGTGATAATACAAGTGATTTTATAAATAAATAAATAAATAAATAAATAAAAAATAAATATATATATAAAATATAAATATATATATATATAAATATAAATATATATATATATATATATATATTTATATTTATATATTATAATATATATAATTTTATATATAATATATATATATATATATATATATTTATATTTATATATATATTTATTTATTTATTTATTTATTTATTTATTTATTTATAAAATCACTTGTATTATCACCCTTTAGGACAGGTGGTAATGACAACAACTTCAGGCTTGACAACTTTAGGGGGCCAGCAGCTCATGACACAACTTGTACCAGGTCAGGCCATGCAAGGACAGGTTGTCCACCAAGCCCCAGCTGCCATAGGTCATGGTGCAACAGCTACCACTGGTCTGACTCAGGGTCAGGTGAGTACTTGATCACAAATGGCTTTCATATCTTTTATTTTTGAAATATGACCACTGATTTTTGTAGCTTTTCAGATCATTATACATCTGTATTCTTTTCTTTAAGATTATGAATGCACAGACAGTGACAGGTGTTCAGCAAGTGGTGCAGGGCCAACAAATACAGACAGTCAACCATCAAGTGGCCCAGCCTACCATGGTTGCTGCAGCAACAGCAGCAGCCCCAGCACCTACCCCACAGCCTACTGCCACACCTACTGCCACAACAGTTAAGGCAACAGGTCCAAATCAAGCTGTTCCAGCACCCACAGCATCAAACAATGCTACAGCAGACACAACTGCCCCAGTAAGTTGTAGATAATGCAAGACAATGTATAATTACTTAGTAACTCTTAGTAGGGTTGTACAAGTATAAAATTACCCTTAACTCAGTTTTAGCCAGGTGAACCCCTCCTTCTCAGGACAATCCCCTTAAATCTGTAGCTTTGCCAGTAGTTGTTACTTGATTTTTGTTATTTTAAGAATTATTGTTATTATAATTTTTGTTGTCATCAGAATGATTATGTGATGGCAATGATATTAATAGTAATAATAATGATAGTAGTAATAGCAATGATAAAAATGATAGCTGTAATAGTAATGATAAAAATGATAGTAGTAATATTAATAATGGTAATAATAATACTAATAGTAATAATAATGATAATAGTAATTGTAATAAAAATTAAAACAGCAAAAATAACAATAATAATGATAATAGCAGAAAAAGCAGTTTCAAGAAAGGAAAAACTGACAGCTCAACCCAGGGCTCTGGAGTACTGACATTTATTGTCTCTTTTCTATTCAGAGCTGAAATTGAAACTTATTTATTTATTTATATTTTTGAGAGTTATATACAATATTATTTTAATGTCTTTTATTAAAATGTAGTCTATTGATATCCACCATGCATATTCATGAAATTTTCATATTTGTAAGGAGTGTAGGAATGTGAAGGGCCAACTCTTTTGGTATCCATGCAATTCCTGTTATTTAATGATGTTCCTCTCATTGATATATTGTACTCATGCAAGACTTCCTATACCCTCAGGTCTTGAATAAACAAAGAATCACTGAACTAGTCAGGGAAGTTGACCCAAATGAACAGTTGGAAAGGAAGTTGAAGAATGCTTCTTGCAATTGCTGATGATTTTATTGAGTCCACAGTCAATGCAGCTTGTCGTCTGGCAAAGCACCGAGGAGCACGTTCACTTGATGTCAAAGATGTGCAAATGTACCTAGGTAAGGTCATGTATTTCACATTGTTTACAGTACAGTTTTTATATATACAGTAGTTCTATTGTAATATTTCATCTGTACTCTATAGATTGTAAGTATCCTAATTGTGTCTATAATGTTAATGATGCTCATGATTTTATGATGATAATTGTGATGACATATGAATAGCAATATCATTCTATATTGTCATCAATATTAGTCTTATCATTATCATTATTACAGTTATGATTGTAATACTAATGCCATACTAATTATTACCATTCTAACAATGATAATGATAATAATGATTATTGTTATTGTGATTGTGTGTAAAACTTTTCCAATATTGGTAATGCTATGGTTATCACTGTTATTATTATCATTATTGATATTGATTACTATAATTTCCCTTATCATCACAACAGAACGTAACTGGCACATGTGGTTGCCAGGCTTTGGAACAGATGAGCTTCGACCTTACAAAAGGGCACCGACAACAGAAGCCCACAAGCAGAGGCTAGCACTCATTAGGAAAGCAATTAAGAAATATTGAGCTTTAGTTTTTTTTTGTTAATATTTTAGTTTAAGCCTGCAATTATATATATATATATATATATATATATATATATATATATATATATATATATATATATATATATATATATAGATATAGATATATATAGATATATTTTTTTTTTCTTCTTCTTCTTTCTTTCTTTCTTTCTTTCTTTCTTTCTTTCTTTCTTTCTTTACTTTGTTATATTTCATATGGGACATGTCACTTAACCTGTCATTCTATAGATTGTGAAAATGTAATGAAAATAAAAGATATATAGTGAAATTTGTTGTTTATTTTTATATGTTCATTTGTTTAATTGTTTATTTTAGAATTAGACAAAAAGAAATGTTATTAAGTTTTCTCAATTAATTTCTTATTCTTTACATATACATATACCTATCTATCTGTCCATATATATATTTACATATATATATATGTATGTGTGTGTGTGTGTGTGCGTGTGTGTGCGTGTGTGTGCGTGTGTGTGCGTGTGTGTGCGTGTGTGTGTGTGTGTGTGTGTGTGAGATAAAGGAAGCTGCACTTGAAGTAGGCAGTAAGAAAGTCAAACAAAGCTCCAGCAAGCTCTCAGTAGAAACTAAAGAGCTTATGCAAAAATGTAGGGTAATGAAAGTATGGTCAAACAAGGACAAAATGGAATTAGTTGAACTAACATAGACTATAAATAAAATGAAGAGAGATATATGAAAATTCAATACTCAAATAATAAATGAAACCGTGATCTCAGGTACCAGCATGAAAACAACTAAAAGGAGACTCGGAATAGGGAGAAACTTTATTGTATGCAATAAAGAAACCAGACAGAAATGACATATAATAAGAATGAAATAAGAGTAGTGGAAGACTTTTACAGGGATCTATACAACTCAAATGAACAGCCACAAATTGAAGCATATATGGTAATAAGAGAAGTCCCTAACATCACAAAAAAATAAAAAGAGTGCTTAAAGACATGAAGAGGGGAAACACCAGGTGAAGACAGAATTAGTATAGACCTTAAAATAGATGTAGGAGAATGGAAACAGTGAAACTAGCCAATCTTTTGAACAAATACCTTCTCAACAGAAAAACTCTAAAAGTTTGGAAAAATGCAACAATTATTTTGATACATAAAAAGAGGATAAAAAGGATCTAAAAAAACTACTGACCCATAAGCCTCCTTTCAGTTTACTTACAAATTGTTCACAAAAGTCATCACAACTCACTCTCTGACACTCTGGATTCTAACTAGCCTAGAGAACAAGCATGCTTCCACATGGGATTCTCAACAACAGCCCACATCCACAGACCCCCAAATATGAGAAAAAATGAATAAATATAGGAAACCCCTGTGTCTGGCATTCACTGATTATAAAAAGGCATTGAGTCTGCACAAATACCAGCAGCACTAGAGGCTATTTGAAGACAGGGAGTAGAGGAGGTATATTGTAAAATATTGGAAGATATATACAAAGATGAGACAGCATCCATCAAGCTCCACACAGAAACCAATAAGATACCAATTAATAAAGGTGTTGGGATGATACCATCTCACCAAAACTGTTTACAGCTTGTTTTGAGGAAATATTCAGAAGCTAGAAGGGAACAGAAAGGGTATCAAACCAGGAGACAAATACCTAAACTCTAAGATTTGCAGATGATATTGTTCTCGTCAGTGAATTTGCAAATTAAATCAGCAACTAATAAATGATCTAATTAGAGAAAGTCTGAAAGTTGGACTTAGGATGAACAAGAACAAAACTAAGATCATGTTCAACAGTAGAGTTCAATTCAAACAAATACATGTACAAGGCAAAGTGCTAGAGGTAGTGCACAAGTATATATACTTAGGGCAACTCGTACAGACAAACGCATCTAACAAAGAGGAAATTAAGTGATGCATCAGTCAAGGCTGGAGTGCCTTTGGCAGACACAGTAACATACTAAGAGACTCCTTGCCATTATTAGAATTTGCCTAAGAGATCAGATGTGGGTGATGTGGATCAGGGAACAGACAAAAGGGGGAGATATACTTGGGAGTATCAAAAAGAAAAAGATGGCACTGGGCAAGTCGTATATGTCAGAGACAGGATGACAGATGAACAAAAAAAGTAACAGACTGGGCTATAGATAACATAAAGAGGCCAAGATCCAGATCAATGACAAGATGGTGTGACGAAATAATGAAATTGGGGGCCAAGACTGGAAACAAAATATGCAAGCCAGCCCAAGTCAGTGCCGGTCCCAGAACCGGGTAAATAGAGATGGTGACTCTATAAAAACACTGGGCGGAAGGCAACGGCAAACCACCCCTCTAAATTGCCAAGAAAATCATGGAAATCCATGATCGCCAATGTCCTTGTGGGACAAGGCACTTGGAAAAAAAAAAAAAAAAAAAAAAAAAAAAAAATAATATATATATATATATATATATATATTATTTCATTATATATATATATAATATATAT
>NW_023657582.1:0-27159 GCF_015228065.2 Penaeus monodon
AACATAAAGCATTTATGTATAAAATGTGAAAAAAAAAACCCTTTTTTCCTGTTATTAACATGGATTTTACAAAAATAATTACATGTATATTTTAACATTATATAAAACGCATAATAAAAAAAATAATTTTAAATATAATTAAACATATTAATATATATTTATATATATTCTATAAAAAAAAATAGTAAGTATACATGTAGTCATAAATAGGATATAAAACAAACCATATAAACATTTAAATTACAAAAGATTAAAATTATACATATGGTTTTGAGAAAAAAAAGAGAATGTTATAAAAAAATTGGGAAACCACGGTTCGGGGGGCGGGGGGACTTAAATTGTTAAAAAAATTGTTTGTATAAATCTTGTAAAGGCCAAAAATAATGTAAGAAAAAGCAAAAAAATTATTAGTTTATTCAGTATCCTTGTTTTGTTTTGGGGCCTATTACATTAAGCATTTTTTTTCATCAAAAAAAACTTTTGGCATTTTTTCCATTACGGGTTGGACCCTGTCAAAAACTAGTAGGAAAAACCGCCGCCTTCCCATGTAAAAAATCTTCACGGGCGGGAAAAAAACAAAACGAAAAAACTCTGTACATTCCACGGGGAAAAAACTTTTTCCGTAATTTTCTTCTTTGAAAAAAAAGAGGGGGGGAGGAGGGGAAGGGAGAGAAGGAAGGGAGAGGAGGAAAAGAGGGGAAGAGGAAGGGAAGGGGGGAGGGAGAGGAGTAGGAGGGAGAGGAGAAGGAGAGAGAGGAGGGGAGGGGAGGGAGAAGGGAGAGGAGGAGGGAGGGGAGGGGGAGGAGGGGGAAACCCTTCCAAAAAAAAGTAAAACAGCAAGAAGAACACATTTTTCCAGTGCAGCGAGAATGGTTACAAAGTTGGTTTCCCAGGGAAAAAGGGTCACACGGAAGTAACCCAGTAAAATAATAAAATTATTTAATTTTCAATTTCAGTCATGTAAAAAAAAAGAAAAAACGTTTTTTTTTTTTAAATTAATTTTAAATTTGGAAAATTTTTAATTTTAAAAAAAAAAAAAAAACGGGGGGAATTTTTGTCCCTTTTTTCCAAACCAAAAATTTTTCCCCGAAGCCCAAAAAAAAAAACCCTTGGGGCGGGGAAAAAAAATGTTAGTTTTGGGATTGGGGCCCTTTAAAAAACTTAAGGGAAAGGCCCAAAAAATTTTGGGGGAAAAAAGGGGGGGTTTTTTTTTTAAAAGTAGGTGGGAAAAAGGTTTTTTATTTATTTGGGGGAATTTTAAAGGGGCCAAAATTTTTTTTTTGGAAATTTTTATTTTTCTTTAAAAGCCCAAAACCCTCTTTCCCGTTTTTTTGGTTAGGGGGCGGGACTTTTTTTTTAAAAAAACCCAATTTTTAGGAAGTGGGGCCCCCAACCCAAAAAAAAAAAATTTTTTTTTGGCCCCTTTCCTTTTTTTTTTTTGGTTTGAAACCTTTTTAAAACCCTTTTAGATTTCGGGGGGGCAAAAAAAAAAAATCTTAAAAATTTTTTTTTTTTGGGGGGGGTTCCCAAAAAAAAAAAAAAAAAAAAACAATCATAAAAATTTTTATTTTTTTTAAAGGGGCAGGGGGTTTTTTTTTGGGGATAGGGGAATTTTTTCATTTTTAAAAATTTTAAAAAAAAAAGGGGGGGGGAAAAGGCCCCCCTTTTTGGGCCCTTTGGGGGGGGGGGGGGGGGGGTTAAAAAAGGGGGGTCCCAAATTTGGTTTTATTTAAAAAAAAAGAAAGCCGGGCCTTTTCCCCAAAATTTTTCGGTTTTTTCCCCCCCCTTGTTTAAATTAAAAATTTCCCCAGGTGGGAAAAAAAAAAAACAAAAAAAAAAAAAAAAAAAACTTGTTTTTAAAAAAACCCCCCCCTTGGGTTAAAACAAAAAAAAAAAACAAAAATGTGGGGGTTTTAAGGGGGGGTTTCCCTAAGTGGGGAAAAAAAAAAAAAAAAAAAAAAAAAGGGTTTCCCCCAAACCCCCAATTTTTTCGGGGGTCCAAAAAAAAAAAACGGGTTTTAAAAAAAAAAACTTTTCCCCTTGTTTTAAAAAAAAAAAAAAAAAAAAAAAAATTTGGGGGGAAAAAAGGGGGGGGGGAAAAGGGAAAAGGGTTTTTTAAAAAAAAAAAAAAAAAAAAAAAAAAAAAAAAAAACGGGCTATTTTATGTTTTTTTTGCCCCCCAAGGGGGAAAAAAAAAAAAAAAAAATATCCTTTTTTTAAAAACCCCTCTGGAAATTTAAAAAATGATAAGAAGGCGAAAAAAAAACCGTGGGGGGGGAAAAAAGGTTTGGGTTTTCGGAAAAAATTTGGGTTTTTGATTTGTGGGTTTTTCCCCCCCGCTTTTTTATGGTCAAGAAAAAGGGGGAATTTTCCTTTTAAAAAAAAATTTTTCCATTGGGGAAATTTGGGGGGGAAAAAATTTTCCTCCCCCAGGGTTTTTAAAAAAAAATGGGAAGGGGGGGAAAAAATTCCAAAAAAAAAAAAAAATGTTTTAAAAATTTCTTTAAAATTTTTTTTTTTCGGGGGGGGGATGTCACTAAAAAAAAGGGGGGGGCCTTAAAAACCCGGGCCCCCATTTTTCAAAGGGAAAAAAAGGGGAAAAACCCCTCCCCCTTTTTCCCCCAAATTTTTTTTGGGGACGGTTGGGTTTTTGCTGGGAAAGAAAAATTTGGGGGGGGGGGAAAAAAAACTTTTGCTTCCCGGGCTGTTTTAGGGGGGGGGGGGGGTTTTTTCAAAAAAGGGCTTTTGGGGATCTTGGCCCCGTTTGTTTTGGAAAAAGGGTTTGGAAAAAAAAGTTTTTTCGTGGGAAAAAAAAAAAAAAACCCGGGGGGTCCCTTTGGGGGCGGGGGGTTTTTAAAAAAAAAAAACTTTTCGTTTTCTTTGGGGGGAAAAGGGGGGTTTAAAGGGTTCCCCGGGTGGGGATGGTTTGGGGGCCCGGGGGAAAAAAAACCCTTTAAAGGGGGGTTTTTTTTGGGGGCCCTTAAAAAAAAAAAAAAAAAAAAAAAAAAAAAAAAAAATTTTAAAAGGGGAAAGGGGGGGTGTGGGGAAAAAAAACCCCCCCTCAAAAAAAAACCCCCAAAAAACCCCCTAAGGGGGTACCAAAATTTCATATTTTATATTTTTTAAAAAACCCCCCCAACCCCCCCCCCACAGTTTTGTTTTTGGGGTATTTGGGGGGTTATAAAAAAAAAAAAAAACCGGGTTTTTTTTTTTTTCTTTTAATTTTTTTTTGCCCCCCCCGGGGGAAACGGGGGGGGGGCCGGGCCCCCCTTTTCGGGGTTTTTTAAGGGGTTTTTTTTTTTTTGGGGAAAAACAACAGTTTAGTTTTTTTTTTCTTAAAGGGAAAAATTTTCTGGGTAAAATTTTTTTTACTTACATTTTTTTACATTTTTATATATCCGTTTTTACCCCCTTTTTTTAACCCTTTTATTTGGGGGGTTTTTCGGTATCGGGCCCTTTAAAAAAAAAAAAACCCAATTTTTTAGGAAAGGGGAAAAACGATGTAATTTTAGGGAAAAATTGGTTTTAAAAAAAAAAAAAACCCGTTTTTAAAGGGGAAAAAATTTTCCCCGCATTTGCCTTTGGGGAAGGGGGGGAAACCCCTTTTGGGGTTTTTCGGGTTTTCCTTTTGGGAAAAAATTTTTGGGGAAATTTTAAAGGTTTTCAAAAAAAATTATTTTTGGGTTTGGGGGGTAAAATGGAAAAAACCCGGAAAAAAAAAAAAAAAAAAAGGGTCGAAAAGGGGGAAAAACAAAAAAACCGGGGGGAAAAGGGGGTTTTTGTTTTTGGGCCCTTGGGTTTTTAGGGGGCCTTTGGGAAAAAAAAAAAAAACCAATTTTTATAATGTGGTTTTTGGGTTTTTTTAAGGGGTTTCGGGGGTTCCCCTTAAGGGGTGGGGGGCCCTTTTGGGTTTTTTTGGGGGGGCAAAAATTTTTTCCCCCAAAGGGGGAAAACCCCACGGGGGGGAATTGTTTAGTGCTTTTTAAAATTTTCCTTTTTTTTCTTTGAGGGGGGGCTAATTTAAGGGAAACCCCAAAAAAATATCCCAAAAAGGGGGGATTTTTGGGGAGGTTTGAAAGGGGGGCAAACCCCTTTTTCCCCTTTGGGGGTTCCCCGGTTTGGGGGAAACCCAAAAAAATTTCTAGGGTTTTCCCCTTTAGGGGGGGGAAAAAAGGGAAAAGGGGGGGCCCTTTGGGGGGGCATATAAAAAATTTAGGGTTAAAAAAAAAAAATTAAAAAAAAATATTAATTTATATATTTAAAATTTTAAAATATATTAAAAATATATATGCAAAAATATATAAAAATTTTTCCCCAACCCCCCCAACCCCACAAACAAAACCCCCCACCCCCCCCAACCCCCCAAAAAAAACAAAAAAACCCCCCACCAACCCAACCAAAACATTTTAAAATTTATATATAATAATAATATTTTTTATTATAAAATTTTATATAATTAAAAAGTTAATAACATAAAAATTTTTTAATTTTTTAAAATAATTTGGGGGGATTTTTATATGTTTTTCCCGGTTTAAAAATATGGGAAAAAATAAAATATATTTTATTTTATTATAATATATTATAAATATAATAATTTTTTTAATTTTATATTTTTTATTAAAAAAATAATTTTTATTAAAGTTGTTTTTTGTGGTTTTGTGTGTGTGGTGTGTTTTTGTTTTTTTGGGGGGCGTTTTTGGTTTTTGGGGGGTTTTGTTTGTGTGTTTTGAGGGGGTTTTTCGTGTTTTTCATATTCACCCCCCCCCCAAACCCCAAAAACCCCAAAAAATTTCCCCCCACAAAACCCCCCAAACCCCCCCCACCCCAACCAAAAAAAAAATATATTTTTATATATTCTATATTAAAAATTTTATAAAAATTTTTATTTTAAATTTAAAATTTACATTTTTTTATTAAAAATTAATAATTTATTTTAATTAATATATATATTAAAAATTATTATTATTTTTTAAAACATTCCACACCCCCTTCCACCCCCACCAAAAACCCCACCAAAAATGTATTTAAAATTTTTTCTCTCCTCTCCTTTTCCCCTTTTCCCCTCTTCCTTTTCCTCTTTCCTCTCTCTTCTATTTTTTATATATAATTTTATAAATTATATAAAAATATATAAATTTTTAATTTTTTATGGTTGTTATTTTTATTTGTGTTTGTGTTTTTTGTTGTGGGTGTTTTTGTTGGGTTTTTTTATGGTTTTAATTTTTAAAACCCCCCCCACCCCAACCCCCCAACAAACCCCCCCAAACCCCCCCACCCCCCCCCCCAAACACCCCCCAAAAAACAACCACAAACAACCAACCCCCACAAACCCCCCCCACACCAAACCCCCCCCCCAAAACCCCCCCCCACACCCCCCTTCTACAAAAAAAAAAAAAAAAAAAAAAAGGGGAAAAAATTTTGGGAAAAAAACTAAAAAAACCCGGGCAAAAAGAAAAAGGGGGGAAAAAATTTTCCGGGGGTTCCCTTTAAGCCAAGGTTTGGGGGGGCAGGGGCTGGGGAGGGAAAAAAGTTCGGGGGAAAAAAAATTTTGTTTGGAAAAAAAAAAAAAAAAAAGGTTAATTTTTAAAGAAAAAATTAGTGGATTTAAATTTGGTGCCCGGAACATAAGCCATTTTTAGGAAGGAGAGGAATTTTTGAGAAAAAAAATCTGACATGAAAATCAATGAAAAACTTAAAAGAAAAAGGTTAAAGAGGTAGAAACCAAGGGTTGGAAAACGGTAGTCAAAATCGAGGGCAAAAAAGAAATCTGCAAAGAAAAAAAAAATTGATGAAAAAAAAAAAACCGAGGTTACAGGAAAAAAAAAAAAAAAACCGTTAAGGGAGATTAGAAAAAAAAATTTGGGAAAAGCAGGGTGGTTTAAAAAATAATTTAAGAGGGCAAAAAAAAAGATGAACAAACCCACACATGGCCCAATGTAATTCTAAAAAGCAAAAAAGGGGGGGCCGTAAAATGGGAAAAAAAAAAAAAAAAACAAAAAAAATTTAATAAAAAAAAAATAAATAAAAATTTTAAAAAAAAAAAAAAAAAAAAAAAAACACAGGTTTGGGAGGAGGGTAAAAGAAAAAATTTTTTTTATGTCCCCCAACACCTGCAACCCCCCGCAAGGGAATATACAAAAATTTGGCTGATGTCCCAAAAATTTATACTTGGGGGGGCGAAGGAAAAAGTTGTAGAAGATGTTTAATCGGGGACCAATTTAAAAACGAAAAAAAAAAAGAAAAAAAATTTGTTCAATAAATTCTCAAGGTCATAAAAAACCCGAATTTCTCGGGCAAGGGGGAAAATTCCCTAGCCCAACCAGGGGGGGTTGGGAAATTATTTGAAAAAAGGGAAAAAGAAAAACCAAACCCCTTTAAAAAGGTAGTATTAATGAAAAACAAAGCAAAATGGTAAAAAAATTGATGTTATAAAGGGGAAAGCTAAAGTTTTTGGCCAGACCACGAAAAAAAAAAAATATAAGGGGAAAAAAAGGTTTGGCATAAGAGGAAATATATGGACCCAAAAAGGGAGGAAAAAATTGCAGGAAAAAAAAAAAAAAATGGAAAGGAGGTAAAAAAAAAAAAAAAAAATAATTAAAAAAAAGGGGGGGACTGAGGAGAGGAAAAAAAAAAAAAAAAACTTGGTTCATTTAGGAGGGTTAGGAGGGCCTTCAAAAACAAAAAAACAAAAGTTTTAATTATTCGGAAACCAAATATGGCGGGAGGGGGAAACAGGGGGGACCAGGCAGAGTATGCCGGAAAGGGATAAATATATAGGAAAAATAGTGTTATTTTACAAAAATATAGAATTCGTCTATAATTTCGGAAAGTTATTAGAACTAAGATGCGTTTTATTGAAAAGTAAATAAAACCAGATGTTAATATGGCATCACTGAATCCAAAAACTGGAATTCCCTCCGTAGGACGTTGTGGAAATTAGGGACTCAGGGAGGGACTACAATATTTTTGGAGGAAAAAGATAGGGCAAAATGGGAAAAATGGGAGAGGGTAGGCAATATTATAAAAACAAAGGAAAAAAAAAAAAAAAATTATTATTACAGGGAAAGATATAGATTCAGCAAGATCCCATAGCAGGGAAAAAATAAAGGGCAATTTGAGGTAGAAAAAACAAAAAAACGGAAAAAAGATTAAATAATATAAACCAATGTTATATTCCACCTCATATTATCGGTGTGGTTCACAAGAAGATTACCAAAAAAAACTTATTCAAGAAAAAACGGTAAAAAGGAGCCTGGAAGGAAAGTGCTAACAAACTTCCGGAAAAACTTATGGCAAAAAAGGAAAAAAATTTTTTGTAAACAGGGGGATTTTTGATAGCAAAAAAAAATTGGGCTTGGAAAGTTTCGATCCAAAAAGAGCTCAAGCCAGATTCGTGGGAAATGGGGAAAAAAAATTTTTTAGGGAAGGAAAAAAAAAAATGAAACTTTTTGGTCTCTTCCAGGGAAATTAAAAAAAGGGATCATACCAGGATTAAGGAGGGCTAGATTGAACCGTCTATTGGCTTGAAACAATAATATTTTACCAAAGTATAAGATGGACCATTAAAAAACGGTATGGGAGTAAAAACGGGCCCTTCCGAGGAAGGAAGGAAAGTGAATCATGTAAAAAAAAAATTAAGTTGGGGAAAAAATTACTGTCTGCTTACAGGGAAAAAAAAAACAATCGTAAGGGAAAAAAAAAAAATAAAAGGAGGGAAAAGTTTTCCAATTACAAAAAAGGAGGTTAAAATTTTTTTAAAAAAGGGCCTTAAAAGATTTTCTTTGATGGGGAAAATAAACGGGGAAAAAAAAAAACCCCCTGAAAAAGATGAGAAAAAAAAAACTGATATTTGCAATATTTTAAAATTTTGCAAAAAAAGTCTAATAAAACGGAGTAGTAAGGGAAAAAAAACAAAAAAATATCAAGATTAGGAAAAACTGAAGGCAAAAAGGAAAAAAATGGCCCAAAAGTGGGTTCATGAAAAATGGGCCAAAAAAAAAATGAGAGGAAAAAAAAAAAACAAGGCCCGCTTCCTTAGGGGGGGGAAGGTTCAGGAAGGGGGACAAAGATTTTTCAAAAAAAAATTTTCGAGGGGGGGGGCGAAAATTTTGAACTTGAAAAAAAAGGATATAAAATCCCAAATTAAAATATTTACAAAAAACCAAAACCAAAAAGGCTTTTTTTTTAAAACTGCATAAAAAAAATAAAAAAAAAAGTAAGAGGATCAAAAATTAAAAAAAAAAGGCCATCAAAAAGGGGGGGGCCAAAAAAAAATCGTTTTTTTTCATTGAGGGGAAAAAAATTTCCAGGCCAGTCTTTGTTTTTTAGGGGGGGGCCCCTACTTTGAAAAATGGCAAAAGTAACCTTACAAAAAAAAACGTAAATTCAGGGGGAAAATCGAAAAAAAAAATATCCCCACTCGAAAAAGAATGAAAATAAAAAAAAGGGGGACGTACTGAAAAAGGGTTAGGACAAGGGGGGACTTAAAAAAAGCAGAGGGGGGGGGGGGAAACCCGGGTGAGATATTCTAAAAACTGGGTTCTGAGGGTTTTGTTGCCGAAAAGGGGGTTATTTTTACACCGTTATTGTTAATTTTTCCAAAAAATTCAGTGGGGATAAAGAAAAAAAAAAAAAAAAAATACCAAAAAAGATTGGGGAAAAAAAAAACATTTTCCCAGTGTTTTACACCTTATACAAGAAAAAAAACGGCGGACAAAACAAAAAAACACCTTAAAATTATTAGGGGGGGGGGGCCAGTTCCGTTAAAAAGGTGTAGTTTGGCAAAGATGTTTTGTAAGGATTTTAAATTTAAAAAAAAACATTTTGGGGGTTGAAGTTACTTGGAAAAAAAACAAAAATAAAAACCCAAAATTTGGTTTAAGGGAAAGGAAGGGTCCTGGCGTTTTTATGGATGGTCTCTGGAAAATATTACAAAAAAAGGGGGGGGGGGCGGCTGGGTAGATTGGTATAACTCATACTTTAAAAAAGGGGGATTTGATAAGGGTTGTCTTTATAAAAAAGACAGTTTATGGGAAAATTTGGAAATACCTAAAGTGGATTTAAAAAAGGTCCAAAAACTCCTCGAATTTGGCATGGAAAAAAAAAAATTTCTTTCATGAAGGGGAATTAGGAATCGTTATCAAAGGGAAAAGCCCATTAAATGGCGGGGACTAGGAAAAAAAAAAAAAGCGGATTTTTGCCCCAATGATGGGGTTTTCCTTTGGGGCCGATTTATGTTTATTATTTTTTCTTTTAAAGGATTTAGGGGGGTCAAAAAAAAAAATAAGCCCGGGGAGTTATTCAAAAAAATTAATGTTTTAACAGACGGAAGGGCGAAAATTGCCCAAAAAAAAAGGGATAATAGGACGAGGGTCTAAATTTGCCAAGTTTTAAAAAAAAGGGGGGAACAAGGGAGAAACCTTGTTTCATTTGGGAGTTGTACAGGGGAAATTTAAAACACCAATAAAAATAAATAAAAAGTAAAAAAAAAAATCGTCCCAACTTACACCAATACAAGTTTGGAGGGACGAAAAAAAACAATTAAAAATCAAAGCAGATTAAAAAAAAAAGGGGGGGAAAACCCTTGGGGAAATTTAAAACATAAAAAAAAATAATTTGTTTCTAGCCCCCCAATTGCCAGATGTCAAGGGAAAGGTTTTAGTTTCCCAAAAAACAGGGGAAAAATTAAAAATGGGAAAACAACACGGGGAACCACTCTTCCCAAAATAAAAAAGCTGTGTGTTTCCAAAAAATTGTTCATCAAAATTTGAAATAGTTATATGATAATTTAAATATTGGCCAGGGAGGGGGGGGGGACCATTTTTGAAAAATTAGCTCTTCATTTTAAACCCCCCACGTGGTTTTATTTATGTGTTGGGGTTTTGGGGGTTATGTGTTAAAAATTATTTTATAACATATATAAAAATAAATTTTCCATATTTTATATAAAATATATAATTATTTATAATTATATATTATATAATTATTTTATTATTATAAATTTAAAATATTATATATATATTGCGTTATTTTAATATAAATGCAAAAATTTAAACATACATTTAAACATTTTAATATGTGGCCAAATTGTATTATTATTTATATATATAAATAATATATATATATTAAAATTATATTATATAATATTATAAATTTATATTAATATTTATTTTATGTTTTACACCCCCCACACACCACCCCACACCACACAAACAATTTATTTTAAATGGGATATTATATATTATAATATATAATATTTATAATTATATATTATTTATTTAAATTATATATTATATTAAAATATATATATAATAAATATATTTTGTGTTGTTGGTGTGTGTTGTTTTGCGTGTGTGTTGTGTGTGTGGCGTGTATTGTATGTAAAATTTACATTTACAACATATATAAATAAACCATTAAATTAATTAAAATTTTATATAATTTATAATTATATTATTAATTATATATATTATATATATATTATATAAATTGTGTGTTGTGGGTTGTGTGTGTTGGTGTGTGTTGTGGGGGGGGTGGGGGGGGGGCACACACACCACCCCCAACAACCCCCAACCCACCCACCCCCCCCAAACCACAACCCCACCCACACACACCACCCAACCCACACACACAAACAAACCCACACCACACCCCAACCACAACACCCAACCCCCAAAACCCAACCCCCAAAAATTTATAATATTACAATTTAATAATATAATTTTAAAATTATTATAATTAAATATATATATAAATATATATATTTAATTATTAATTTTATGTATAGTATATTTATATATAAAATATATATAATTAATATAATATATAAAATTTTATTATGGGGTGTTGTGTGTGTGTGTGTGTGTGTGGTGTGTTTTGTGGCGGCCCAAAATTTTATATTATATAATATATTTATATAATATATTTAAATTTATTATATATAATATATATATTATATAATAATATATAATATATATTTAATATATATGGCAATATTTTACATTAAAAAAGGGGGATTATTAAATTATATATATATATTATATATATATATTTAATATAATATATTAATATTATATATTTAAAATTTTATAATATATAATTTTTAAAAACCCTATTTATATGTGCATATAATATAATTTAATGTATATATGTTTTAATAAAATTTTAATATATAATTTTTTACAAAATATTACATATATATAATTGCACATATTTAAAGTATATTGTATTATATATTATATATTATATATATAATTATTAATATTATAATTAAAATTAATATAAATATATTAAAATTTTATACAATATATATTTACAAAAATATATTTGGGTTGGGGATATATATTATATGTATATATTGGGATATATATTATTATTAATATTATATTTTTACATTATTAAACAATAATATTTATTTTGGCCCCCATTATATAATGTATTTAAAGTATTATTATTATATATATTTTATTTTAAAATTTTAATATATATATATATAATTATATTATTTATTATAATATTATTATAATATTTGTCATTTAAGGGTTACATATGCATATTTTATATATATATAATATTAATTAAAATATTATTATTATAAAATATTTTAATATATTTTATATTTTATATATATATATATAATATATTAAATATTATTATAATGGGGCCAACCCCCCCAACCACCCACCCCACAACAACCACAAACCCCCAACCCAAAATAATATAATATTATTATAAATTATTATATTTTTAATTATATATATATTTTTTTACATATTAAATAATAATATTATATTATTATATATAATATATTTAAAATTATATATATTATATATATAAATTTTATATTAATTTAAATAATATTATAAATTTTTGGTGTGTGTTTGTGTTTGTGTGTTGTGTGTTGTGTGTGTGTGTTGTGGGTTGTGTGTGTGTTGTTGTGTGTTGGGGTGTGTTGTTGTGTGTGGTGTGTGGGTTTTGTGGGTTTCCCCCGCGCCCCACACCCCAACCCAACACCCCACAAAACCACCCCACCAACCCCAACCCCAAAAAATATATATTTTATTTATATATAAATTAATATAAATTATAAATATTTTTAAAATTTTATATATGTATGTAAATTATTATATATGTTTATGTATTTGTTAAAAATACATACATACACGCAACCAAAACCCCACACAACCCCCACGCACAAACCCAAACCCCCACCACAACCACACCCCCCACAGAAAATAATTATAATATTATAATATTTTATATAATATATATAATATTTTAATAAATAATATTAATAATATATTAATTATTATATTTTTATTACATATAATTATTTGTTTGGGGTGTGTGTGGGTGTGTTTGTTTAAACAAAATTATATAATTTTATTATATATAAAATTAAAATTATTATATTATAATATAATTTTATATAATATTTTATATATATTAAAAATATTAAAAACATTTCTTGCCAACCAATTATAATATGTATGTATTTATTATATTTTCATTTATATTTTCATTACGGCATATATATATATATTTATTATAATATTTTAAATAAAATATTTTTTAATTTTAATATTATATTTTTATTTTATTTTATATATATTATATATGAAAAATTTTAATTTTAAATTTTTTTTATAATTAAAAACATTTAACACAACAAAAAAAAACCACACCCCACCCAATTTTAAACCACCCCACGGTTGGTTTAGAAAGAGACTAAGTTTCAGATGGGTTCCCGTCTGCAAATATTAAAAAAATTTATTTTATATAAAAAACAAAACTATTTCAAAATTGATGCAAACAATTTTTTGGGGGCCCCCCACAGCTTTATTTTGGAAGGGGAGGGTTTCCCGTTGTTTTCCCGTAATTTTTGTTTGGGGAAAAAAAACTGGAAAACTTCTTGGGGGACCCTCTGGGCCAATTTGGGTAGAAAAAAAAAAAAAACAAAAAAAATATGGTTATGATTTAAATTTCCAAAGGTCCTTTTTTTATCTGCTTGATTTAAAAAGTTACGTCTTCCAAAACTTTGTAATTGGTGTTAGTGGGGGAAAGATTTTTACTTTTATTAATTTATTGGGGGTTAAAATTCATGTACAAAAAAAAAATGAAAAAAAGTTTCGATGTCCACTTTGGGAAAAAAAACAATTTGGGGCATGAAGACCTCGTTCTATTTTCCTTTTTGCAAATTTCGGCGTCGGTCTGTAAAAAAAAAACATATTTAAAATAAACTTACCTGGGCTTATGTTGGGAACCCTAAAACCTTTATTTGGGAAAAAATAAATAAAACCATTAAATCGGCAAAGGGGGGGGGAACCGATTCATTGGGGCACTCCCCCCTAGTTTTTTTCCTAGTTCCGCCATTTAGTGGGGGGGTTTCCTTTTATAAAAAAAAACGATTTCTAATTTCGGCCTCATGAAAGGGGGAAAAGTTTTTCCATGGCATTCGAGGGGAGGTTTGGGGGGGGGGGGGGCCGTTCCACTCCATTAAAGGTATTCTAATTTCCATTAAAAAAAAAATTTTTCTTTTTATTTGGGGGGGGACAACCTTAATCAAAATTGCCTTTTCCTTAAAAAAAGTATTGAGTATTTCAAAAAAAAATCTTAACCCAGCCGTCTCTTTTTTTGTTAATTTTTTCAGAGGGGGGGACCAAATTTTATAAAAAAAAAAAAAAAACGCCATGGGGGGGGGCCTTTCCTTCCTTAAAAAACCAAAAAAATTGGTTTAATTTTTATTTTTCAAAGTACTTCCAAAATTTCCCAATTTTTCTTAAAAAAATTCCTTACTAACAATCTTGCATTTTACTTAAACCCCTAGTTAAGAAAACAAAAATGGTCTATAATTTTTTAAAAGGGGTGTTTTTGTTTGGTCCGCGTTTTTGTATAAAAAAAGGTTGTTAAAACACTGGGCATTGTTTCCAAATCTTTTGGTTAGTTTTTTTTTAATCTCCCACTGAATTTTTTGGGAATTTTTAAAAAAAAAAAAAAACGGTTGTATTTTTAATTCTTCGGGCCAAAAAACTAGTAATAAAAACCATTAAAAATTCCAAATCTGGTTCCCTCTGCTTTAGTTTGTCTAAAAAACCTTTCAGTTTACGTTTTTTAATTTCATTCTTTTCGATGTGTGATTATTTTTTCGATAATTCTGATTTTAGTTTGTTAAGGTTTTACTTTTTTTCTTTTCAAAAATTTTTTGGGTTCCTGATTAAGGGGGTTGGGGGCTGGTTAAATTTTTTCAATTTATATAAAAAACGTGTTATTGTCTTTGATGGCGTTAATTTTTGATCCTACTTTTAGTTTTTACTTATTTATTGCAGTTAAAAGGGAAAAAAAGGGCTTTGGTTTGGTTTTTATATTTTATTGATTTATATCCTTTTCAAAGGTTCTAATTTCGCTTTCTCCCGATTTTGGGGGATCTTTGTCTTCTGAACCTTTCTCCTAAGGAGTCTGCTTGTTTTCTTCTCATTTTTTTTTTGGCTTCCCTTTTTCATAAAAAAAAAACACTTTTGGCCATTTTCTTGCTTTCAGTTTTCTAATCTTGATATATTTTGGTTTCTTACTTACTCGTTTTAAGGGGACTTTGCAAAAAAATTTAGAAATATTGGCATTATCAGAGTTCTTCATCGTTTCAGGAGGGGTTTTCCCAGGTTTATGTCATCAAAAAAAGGAAAAATCTTTAAGGTCTTTCTAAAAAAAAATTTACCTCTCTTGTAATTGTTACTTTCCTCTTTTATTTTCCTTTAACTTACGATGAAATTTTTTCCTGTTAGCAGGGGGACAGTATTTCAAAAACTTTAAAATTTTTTTACATGATCACTTTTCTTCTCCTCAGGGGAGGGGGCGTTTACTCCCATTACCGTTAATGTCATCTTTATTACTTTTGTAAAATATTTAGTTCAAAGCATAGGACGGGTCAAATCTAGGCCCTCTTTATCCTGGTATGGAATTCTTGTTAATTCTGGAAGAGGACAAAGGTTCATTTATGGACTTCTAATAAATTTTTCCATTCCACCGGAATCTGGCTGAGCTCTTGGATCGGAAAAAAACTTTCCAGCCAATTTTTGCTATCAAAAAAAAAAATCCTCTGTTACAAGAATTTCTTTTGCATAAAGTTTTCCGGAAGGTTGTAGCCCCCCTTCTTTTCCAGGCTCTTTTACCGTTTTCTTGGAATAAAGTTTTTTGGTTAATCTTCTTGTGGGACCACACCGATATATGAGGTGGGGAAATATTACATTGGTTTATGATTTTACTCCGTTTGTTTTTAACCTCAATTTGCCTTTAGTTCTGCTATGGGATTTTGCTGGAAACTTCTATATCTCCGTATAAAATTATTTCGTTTCCTTGTTAATATTTTGCTACCCTCTCCCATTTTCCATTTTTGCCCTTAATTCTTTCCTTCCAAAAAAAATTGAAGGGGTCTCTGAGTCCTAATGTCACAACGTCTACGGAGGGGATCCAGTTTTGGATTCCAGTGATGCATATTTACAATCTGGTTTATTTACTTTCAAAAAAAAACGCATCTTAGTTTCTAATTAACTTTCGGAATATAGGGGACGATCTTATATTTGTTTTATAAAAAAAACTATTTCTATATATTATCTTTCGGGCATTACCTTGCCTGGTCTGTCTCCGCATATTGGTTTCCGAATAATAAAAACTTGTTTTTTGTTTGGAAGGCCTCTAAAACCCTCTAAAATGAAAACAAAGTTTTTTTTCTTCTTCCTTCAGGGTCTTTTATTTCATTTTTTATTTTTTTTTACCTCTTCCATTTTTTTCTGCAGTTTTTTCTCATCTTGGGTCATATAATTTCTTTTGCCAGACTTTTCTTATTTTTTTCGTGTCTGGCCAAGGACTTTAGCTTTCTTTATTTACATCAGTTTACCATTTTGCTTGTTCATTAATACTACTTTAAAAGGGTTTTCTTTTTCCCTTTTCAAAAATTTTAAAAAAAAAAATTCCCTGTGGGGGCTTTTGATAAATTTTTGTCCGAGGGAAAAAAATTTTCGGGAATTTTTTGGAAAACCCTTTAGAATATTGGGGGGACAAACCAAATGCTTTTCGGTTGTATTGGGTCGATTTACATCTCTTACAAAAATTTTTTTTCCGGTTTCCCAAAGTTATTGGGTTTTTGGGGGGGCATTTAGCCAAAAATTTTTAATATTTCTTTGCGTTGTTTGCAGGGTTGGTGGGGACATTTTAAAAAAAAAAAAAAATTTTTTTTACCTCTCAAAAACAGGCTGTTTTTATTTTTTAAAATTTTTTTTATTTTTTATTAAAATTTAATTTGGGGTTTTTTTTTTTTTTTACGGCTTTTCCCTTTTGGGGTTTTTTTAATTTCCCGGCAAAGTGGGTAAAACTGTCCTTTTTTTTTTTTGGGGCCTCTTTTAAAAAATTTTTAAGACCAGCTGGGTTTTAAAAAAAAATTCTTTCTTAAATTCTGCTTAAAACGGGGGTTTTTTCCTGTTTTCCTGGTTAACTTTTAATTCAAAACTTTTTTTGCAGGGGATTCTTTTGCCCTCGAAATTTTGATACCGGTTTCCAAAATTTTTGGTTTTTTTACCTTTTTTTAAAAAAAACCTTTTTTTTTAAGTTTCAAATTTTTTTTTTCATGTCCAGAAATTTCTCAAAATTTTCTCTCTTTTGAAAAGGCTATGTTTCCTGCCCAAAAAAAAATTTATCCCCCCTAATTTCTTTTTCCCAAAATGAACAAAAAAAGTTTTTTTCCAACGTTATTTCGAAAACCAATTTTTTTTTTTACCAGGGGGACTGGTCTTCCCTTGGGCTTTCAAGGAAGGCCGTAATTCTATCTTGGGCTGCTTGTTGGGTTAGGCTTTTTTATTTTTCCTAGTTTGAAAAAAGTGGGTGTGTGGTGTGTTGTTGTGTGTGTGTGTGGTGGTTGGTGTTGTGTGTGTTGGTGGGTGTTGTTGGGGGTGTTGTGTGTGTGTGGTGTGTTGTGTGTTTGGGTGTGGGGAATTACACCATGAAAATTTACCCATAAAACCAAACCCCCCCCCCCCCAAACACCCCACCAAAACACAATTATATATTATAAATAAAATATATTATAATAAATAATATAATATTATATATATATATTTAAAATAAAATTTAAAGAGGGGGAGAGGAGGAAAAGGAGGGAAGGAGGAGGGAGAAAAGAGGGGAGGGGAGAGAGGGGGAAGAGAGATTAGATTATTAAAATAAATTTTTTTGTGTGGTTGAAGCGTTGTGTATGGGAATTATATATAAATAATATATATATATAATATTATATATATATTATTAAAATTATTTATGTTAATATATATTTAAAAAAATATAATATTTATATATATAAATATATATATATTATATTTAAAATATATAATTTTTATATAAATTTATTTGTTTTTTGGTTGTGTGTGTGTGTGTTTTTGTTTTTTGTTGTGTGTGTGAAATTGCAACACGGCACCCAAACCCCCACACCCCAAACCACAAACCCCACACCACCCCCACCCCAACCCCCCCCACAACCAACACAACCACAACCAACCACCCACACCCCAACAACATATATTAATTAATATATATTTATATAATTAATATATTTTATATAATTATAAAATATAATTATTTAAAAATTTTATATATTAAACATATATAATTACATTTAAATTATATATGCATTATATATATAATAAATTTTATTTGTAATATATTATAATATATATATATTAAAATATATTATATAATTTTTATAAAATTAAAAAATATTTTATGTTTGTGGTGGGTTGGGTGGTTTGTGGGGTGGTGTGGGTTGTGTGTGTGTTTTTTGTGGTGTGTGTGTGGTGTGGTGTATTATATATAATTTCATTAATATATATTATTATATTATTAAAATATATTATAATATATATTTTAATTATTTTTATTTTAATTCTATATTATTAAAATGCAACCTAGGGGGCCGCCATTTCTTCCCCCTTTTCTCAGGGGGGGGGGGGAAAAAAAACCCTTTTTTTTGGGTGGTCGCTTGGAAACCAACCAGGGGGGGCCACGGTTGTCTTCGAAAAAAAACTACCCAACCAATCTTTGATATTTCGGGCCTCTTGATAGTCCCTCAAAAAGTAAAGAGGCAATTATAGCACTAACAATAGTCCGTGAGGTCCCATTGGAAATATTGCTCCTGAAAACAAAGGCCCCCAGCCATAATCGACTTCCGAAACACTATTTCGAACACATTATGAAATGTGTTTTGGTTCCGAAGCTCTGAAAACAATGGCAAAACTACCACCCTTTTCCGGATTTGCTCCTATCGATCGTTTTCGGTTTCAATCTACAGCCGACTAATATATATATTTTAGCAACTTAACATTCATAAAATTTCATAGGCATCCGATACTCACAAAGTCTCAAAAGGCGATGCTGATGTTGCTTTAAAACGGGTTTTTAAAGCAATTCTGATACATCGATTCTTCATAGATTGGTTAAAAGCCGATACCGATACCAATATATGAAAATCGCTAAATACTGAATATATAAAATATGTGATGTAGTAAAAGATTACCCAGTAATTTCATTAGAAAAAAAATATAAACTGATTGATTTCTACACCACACTTAAAACCCGAGAGGTGCGTCCGTGGGCACTCAGTGGCAAAATATAAGAATTAAAATTAAAAAAGGCGTTTTCTTTATAACAACATATCCATACACACGTGGTGTGTGGTAAAAATATATATATGTATGTGTGGTACACCTAGTGATTGGGGTTTTTGAGAAAAGGGGTTGCCACATCCCCTTACCTTCATTTTTTTTTTTTTTTTTTTTTTTTTTTAAAGGGGGGCCCCTAAAAAAAAAAACCCAATTTTTGTTTTTTGTTTTGGCAAAATTTTTTCCCGGGGGGGGGGGGGGCATTACCTTTCAGCACGTTTTGGACTTTAAAGGAAAAAAAACCCCAAAAAAGGGGGCAGTTTCCCCGGGGCACCCCTTTTTTTTACCCCCTTTTCCAAAAAAAAAAAAATGCAAAGGGTTTCTTAAGCCCTTTAGAAAAGGGGGTCAAAAAAGGGGCCTGAGCAAGAGATTTTTCCCCCCCAAGGGTTCATACCAGGCCCCAAATATCCCACCCCACCCCAAAAACCAAAAAAAACGGGGGGATGGGGGGAAAAAGGGGGTTTTTGCCCCTGAAGGGGGGGGTTGGGGGTTTTTTAAAGGGGGCCGGCCCTTAGGGGGGGGACATTTTCCCCCGGGCCCCGGGGAAAAAAAAAAAAAAAAAAGTATTTTGGGGGGGAAAAATTTTTTAAAAAAAAAAAAAAAGTTTGATTTTTTTCCCCTTTTTATTAAAAAAAAAAATGTTTTTGGGCAAAAAAACTTCCCCCAAAAAACCCCCTGGGGGTTTTTTAGGATCCCCCAGTTTTTTCTTGGGAGCCATTTTAAAAAAAGTGGGGGGGGAAAAATGGGGGGGTTTTTTCGTAAGCTCGCAGGGCCCAACCCTTTTTTCCCACGGGTTTTTTTGCCCCTTTTTTTTTATTTTTAAAAAGCCAAGGTGGATTAAAAAAGTTTAGGTTTTTCTTGCGGGGGGGAATTACGGGGAATAGGGTTTTGTTTTTTTTTTTTTTCTTTATAAAAAAACCCTTCCTATTCCCCATTTATTTCCCCCCAAAAGGTTTTAAAAAAAAAAAAAAAAAAGGGGAAAAATTTTTTTTTATCGTGTTTGGGGGGGGGGGGGGCGTTTGGTGGGGGAAAAAAAAAAGGGGTTTTTTCCCCGTTTGCGCCCCCTGGGGTCCCCCAGTACAAAAAGTTTTTCTTTACAAATGGGGAAAAAAAAAAATAGTTTTTAAAGGGGGTTGGTTTTAAAAACCCCGGGGGGGCAAAATTTTCTGGGGGGGGTTTTTGAAAAAAACGGCAGTTGGAAAAAAAGGGGCTTCTTTTTATCAAAAAAAAACTGGGGGTTCCGCTGGGTTTTAAAAAAACCCCCCCCCCCCCCCCCCAAAGGGGGGGGGAAACCCCGTCGGGTTTTTTTTTTAATCTTAGATGGAAATAGGGCATTTTTTTTACCAAAAAAAAGGGGCGTGGGCCTTAAAAAAAAAAAAAAAAGTTAATTTTAAAGTTTTTTTTCTTTTTTTGGGGGGCAATTCCCAAAGGGGAAAAAAAAAAATTTTAAGGTTTTTTTTTCCCCCGAAAAAAATTTACAAAATTTAAAAAAGGAAAACGAAAAAAAGAAAAAAAAAGGGAAAAAAAGGGGTAAAAAAAATTTTTAAATTTTTGTGAGGCCCATTCCACAAAAAATTTGGGTTTGGAAAAAAAAAAATGCGGGGGGGGCCCAAAAACAAGGGAAAAAATGGTAAAGGGGTTTTTTTTTCAGTATAAAAAAACCCAAAAAAATTGAAAAGGGAAAAAAAGGGGGGGTTATTTTATAAATATTTTTTTTTGGGGCTTTTCATAAAAAAAAAAAAATGCCTAAATTTTATTTGCCCTTTTTTTAGACTGAAGGGGGGGGGGGCAAATCCCCCCCAAAAAAAACCCCCTTTTTCCTCATTTTTTTGCTTGGGGGGAAAATTTGGATTTTAAAAAGGGGGGGGGCCCAAAAATGGGGGGGCCCATTTTCTTTTTTTTGGGAATATTTTTGGGGGTTATTACTTTAAAAAAAAAAAAAAAAAAAAAAAAAAAAAAACGTTTTTTTTTTTTTTACAGGGGGGGGGGGGGGGTGTTTTTGAAGTTAAAAAAAATTTTTTTAAATTTTTTTGGGGGTTTTACCTTGGGACTTTCCCGGGGGGAAAAAAAACCAAATTGTAAAAAAAAAATTTCCCCGCTTTTGCAAAAGGGAAAAAAAAAATTTTTTCTTCTTTTTTCTTTAAAGGGGAAGGTTTTTCCCTTTTTTCCCCTTTTCTTTCCCCCCCTCTTTTTTCTCCTCCCCTTTTCTCTCTCTCTTTTCTTTTCTCCTCTTTTTCCTTTTTTTTTCCCCTTTTCTTTTTCTTTCTTCTTTCTTCCCTCCTCTTTTTTTAAAAAGGGGGAAACATTTTTCGGTTTAGGTTCCCCCTTGGGGAAAAAGTACCCCAGAGTTCGTTGGGGTTTTTCGCCGTGAAAAAAATTTTTCATGGGGGAGGGGGGGGCGGGGTTTTTTTCCCAATAGTTTTTGGGGGGGGGGAAGGGGGGAAAGGGGGGGGGGAAAACCCTATGGAAAAAAAAAAAAGTTGGATGGGAAAAAAAAAAAAATTTTCTAAAGAATAGGCCACAAAAAAAAAAAGGGAAATAATAACTAATAATTTTTGGGTTTTTTTTACATTTTTTTGGCTTTACAAAAATAAAACAAAAAAAAAAAAATTTAAAAAAAAAATTTTTGGGGCGCTTCCGGGGAAAAAACCGTGGGTTTCCCCCAAATTTTTTTTTACATTTTCCCTTTTTTCCAAAAAAAAAAAAAAAAATTTAATTTTATGTATAATGGTATGTTTTTTTAAAACATTTTATGGGGGGCACAGTTTTTAAATTTCATATGTTAAAAATTTATTTAATATATTGAAAAATTTTGTAATATGAGGGGTATTTAAATTATTTGGGGGGTTTTTTTTATTATGTTTTAAATTTTAAAGTAAAAAGGGGGTGGGATATTTTTCAAGGGGATGTTTTTCCAAATTTAAAATTAAAAAGGCTTAGTTTTCCCCCTGTTTTTTTCCTTAAAAAAAAAAAAAAAAAAAAATTTGGGTAAAAAAAAAAAAAACCAAAAACACAGGGGGCAGGGAAAAAAATGCAAAGGGCCCCAAACAAAACCTGTGGGAAAAAAAAAAAAAAAAAAAAGGGGGTTAAGGGGTTGATTTTTTTTCATGGAAAAAAAAAAGCATTTCCCCACCCCGGGGGGCCACTTTTTTCTAGCACGGGAGTTTAAAAAAAAAACAACTTTAAAGCGCAAAAATTATTTGTGAAAAATTTTATTAAAAGGAAAAAAAAAAAAAAAAAAAAAAGTTTTCATGTTTTTTTTAGGGGCGGGGGGGTTTTCACGGCCCACGGGCCCAAAAACAAATAACAAAATGCATTGGTCAAAAAAAAAGCACGAGTTAAAGTATATATAACAAAAACATTATTTTACCATAATAATATATAACATATTACATTAACATATATTATTAAAATAACATCATTTAAAATATGTTTATTAAATTTTATATAATATATTAAATAATATATTAATAAAATTATATAATTAATATATTAATATGTGGGCCGCGGGTTTGGGGGGAATGGTTTTAAAAAAAGGCATCGGACTCAAGGTCTTTTTTCACGACGGGCAATTTCTGAGTTTTCGAGGGTTTCGGGGTCCACGGGGCCGGGCGGTTTGGTTGTTTTTTGGGGCAAGGAAAAAAAACTTCAAACCCCACGGGTTGGCCTACCTAGCCACTGGGTGGGCCAAGCCAGGCCCCAAGTCCCGTTTTTGGCTGGGTCCCAAAAGCCCGGATATAAATTAGGAAGAGATGATTAACCCAAAAAAGGGTTTAAACCACCGGGCACTTTTTCAGTGGAAAAAAGGAACAATGGGGGGGACCCTACCCAACGTACTTTTCCAATTTTCCCAAATAACAACCAAAAAAAAAAAAACTTTTCAATTTTTTAATTCATGCTTGGGACCACGGCGGTTCAAAAACATTTTAAAAAAAAATTTACCGTAAATAAAAAAAAAAAAAAAAAAAAAAAAAAAAAAAAAAAAAAAAAAAAAAAAAAAAAAAAAAAATAATATATATATAATATTATATATATTATAATATATATTTATATACATATTATATTACAATTTTATATTATATATATATATATTACATACACACCACATACAAAACATTTAATATACATATATAACATTAATACATTATATAATGTATGTATATATGTATATAAAATAGGGTATGTATATATAATATATATATAATATATAATTATATATATAATAATATATATATTATAATATAAATATATTTATAATTTTCAACAAAACACACATTCATAAAAAACACACCAAAACACCAACCCAACACCCACCACACAACACACACAACCACCACACCAAACCAACCTAATAATATATATTATATAAAATATATTATATTAATTATATATATATATATATTATTAATATATATTATATATGTATATTATTAAAATATATATATTAAAAATTATATATATTTTAAATATATATATATTATATATATATATATTATGCATACATATATTATACATATTTATACAATATATATAAAGTATATATATAACATTAAAAAAATATAGTATGTGTGTGGCGTGGTGTGTGTGGTTTGCGTGCGTGCGTGTGTATGGTTGATTTATTAATCGATAATTTTTTTTTAAAACCCACCACACCCACCACACACCAACACACCACACCCCCACACACACCCAACACACAACCAACCACACACCCACAACCCACACCACCACACAACATATATTATATATATTATTATATATTATTATATATAATTATTAGTATATATTAAATATATATTATATATACGTTATATATGTATTAATATTATAATTATATGTGTGTGTGTGTGTGTTATGTTTTTTGGTGTGTGTGTTGTGTGTTTGTTGTGTTGTGTGTGTGTCTTGTGTGTGTTGGGTGTGTGTGTGTTGTGTGTGGTGTGTTCTGTGTATGTGTGTGTTGTGGGTGTTCTTGTTTGTTGTTGGTGTGTTGTTATATGTAAATATTAACTCCTTTACCATTTTTCCCAACACCACCCAACCCACACAACCCAACCCAACAACACAACACCCAACACCACCACACCACACACCCCCAACCAACCACCACCCAACCCAAACAACCACAACCACGCCACCACCACACGCCAACCTAATATTATATATATATATAATTATATAATATATAAATATAATTATATATATTATATATATTATATATAATAATTATATAATGTATGTAATTATGTTATTTGCATATATATATATATAATATATATATATAATTATAATATAATATATTATATTTATATATAATATATATATAATATATATATTATTATATAAATTGTAATGGTATATATAATTATATAAAAATATGTGTGTAATATGTGTGGTGTGGTTTTGTTTTTTTGTGTTGTGGATATATATCAATATTATTCTATCGTTTCTACTATCAATATCTAATTTATTCTAAAATCTATTTACATTTATATATATATATAATATATATATATATATATTAAGATTAATAATATTATATTATTAATATATATGTTGTGTGTGTTGTGGTGTGTGTTGTGTGTGGTTGGGTGTGTGTGTGTGTATTCCCACACTCAAAAACCACACAAAACCCCCACACCACACACACCACCCCCACCCCCCACACCACACAACACACCACCACCCACCCCCCCCACAACACACACCACACCCAACACCACCCACAACCCACCACCCACACACACCCCACAACAACCCCACCACCACACCCACACACCCACCCAAACCACACACCCAACCCCACGCACCCACGCCCCACCCCCACCCACGTACCAACGTACCAACACCCCAAACCCCACACGCACAACGCAGGCGCCACGCCCCGCAATCACGGCCCCCACGCACAACCAAACATATTTATATTATATATATTATAAATATAATATTATATATATATATATATATTATATTATATATATATGTGTGTTAATGTTTATAATATGTATGATGCATATAATATATATATTATATAATATTATATATATAATTAATATATATATATATATTATATATATATAATTAATGTATGTATAAAACAAATGGGTGTTATATATGTGGTGTGGTTGTGTGTGTGTTTTTTTTGTGTGGGGGAAGATTATTCAATATATCTAATCCTTATTTATTCTACTTATCTATCTAATCTATTATATATTATAATATGTATAATTTCACCCACCAACTCATAAATACCACACACCCACCACAACCAAATTTTTACACCCACCACCACACATGTACCCCCAAACATAACACACACACACCCACAAAAAAAAAAACAAAAACAACACCACACCCACACCAACCCACACCAACCCAACACACCCACACACACCCAAACACAATTATATAATTATATATAATATATATATATATTATATAATATTATTATAATATATATATTATATATTGTGTTGTGTGTTGGTGTGTGTGGTGTGTGTGTGTTGGGGTTGTGTGTTGTGTTGTTGGTGGTGTTGTGGTTGTTGTGTGTTGTGCGTGTGGTGTGTGTGTTTGCGTGTTTTGGTGTGGTGTGGGGGTGTTATTTGTGGTGTGTATTGTGTGTGTGGTTGTATATTATATATATTATATATATAATATATATAATATATATATATTATTATATATATATAATTATATATATATATATATAATATTTTTGGTGTGTGGTGTGTTGTGTGGTGTGTGTGTTGTGTGTTGTGGGTGTGGTGTGGTTGTGTGTGGTGTTGTAAAGTATAATATTAAAATATATTATATACATATATATATATATTATGTATATATATAAAGTACATATATATACATATTACAAAAATATTCCCCTTAAGCTTTCAAGGAAAATCCCATTTACCACCGGCAAGTTTCGTTTGTTGTGTTTAATGTTCAACTTAATGTTTCAGGAAAAAAAAAACAAAACAGATTTTTAAAAAGGTTCAAGAAGGCAGGGGGACCATTCTCCAATGAATTTTCAAGGCCTATCAAAAAAGGCCCAAACTTCAAAAAGAATTTACTTGGAGATTTGCAGCCCCACTTTTACTCGGTTTTTACGTTTGATTGATTTTTATTTACAGGGCAAAAAAAAACGGGGGGGGGGCGGTTTTTTAGCGATGGATTTCCCAATTACGACCTATTTTTTCGCTAGTAAGGGAAAGGGGCGTAATGCCCATTCTTTTCAGATAATGATTCTTTTGCCCACCCAAAGGGAAATTTAAAAAACTTGGCTTGAAAAAACCAATTACCTGGGGCCTGAAAACTTTTTTCCCACCCGTTTCATTATCGTCAAATTTTAACCATTTTTAACCTTTTCTCTTTATTTTATTTCCCATTTTTTATGTTTGTTTGTTTTTTTTTGTTTTCAATTTACGTCCCTTTTTTTTTGGCGTATCTGTTGATTTTTTTATATAAATTTTAAAAAAAAAAAATTATAGGGTTTTAACGGCCGGGTTCGGCCTCGTCTTTTCTGGCCAACCCCAAAAAAAAAACACAAAGGCAGGGCTGGGGGCAGGACGGCCCTTGCTATTTACACAGGGGTCGTGGAAAACACTGAAAAAAACAGCTCCAAGAGGGCCCACGAAAACACCACCAGCGTCCCAGGAAAAACCACCAGGAAGGGGCAAAAAAACGCCAAGGTCGCGAGGGCAGGGGCCACGAAAAGTAAAAAAACCAAAAAAAAAATGGGGGGGGCAGTTTTTTCCTTTATTTAACCCAACCCCAAGTTATTTTTTCCCCGTTTTACACTTTTTTTTATAGGCCACAATTTTTCAGGGGGAAAAACCCAGGGATGGGGCCCACCCAAAAGCACAATTTACAAAGGGCTTTAAACAGGGCAAAAAACAACAAAGGGTTTTATCTTCAGGTCACGGGAGGGGGGCACCCCCACCACGGAGGGTCTTCACAGGAGGGCAAACCCCCAAACCGCGGGCTCTTGGGCTTTTTTCCCCGCTCCTCCGCCCCCCAGCCCGCTGGGGTCATGGTTTTACCCAGGTCCCCTTTATGTTAAAAAAAAAAAAAACATTTTTTTTTCGCAACAAGGGAAGGGGAAAAAAAAGGACCCACTGGCGTAGCAATATGTAAATCTATTTATTGGTTCAAAAAATGACTTTTTCCCAAATTATTTCTTTTTTGGGGACAAATTAACAGATAAAGGAAGGGTTTATTTTGCCTTCGAAAAATTTTAAATAAAAAACTGAAAAAAAATTTCTTCCCACGGGGGGAAATATGGTTAGTCTTCTTCCCTTTTTAACACTTATTAAACCCAACACAACCCCCCCACCCAAACCCCCCCACACAACCACAAACCCCCCAAAAACCACACCACACCCAACCACAACCCACCACAACCCCCAAACACATATCTCTCTCAAAAACAAAAAAAACAACGGGAGGAGGGGGGGAAAAAAAAAGAGGGGGG
>NW_023657583.1:0-25000 GCF_015228065.2 Penaeus monodon
TTTTCCCCACTGGTTTTGTTGGGGTTTTTGGGGGTTTTGCTACGAACGAGAAATATTGGGTTTGCGGGTAAACCTTCATTTTTTTTTTCCTCACGGTACTAACTCATGTCCTCTAAATGTTCTAATTTTTCAGTCTCCTTCTTCAGCTGCTGCACTGGGCGAGAAAATTGTTTGGGGACCTCCCAGTTAGCAACTTGAGAGTTTTCTATAACATACAGCGTTCATGATCTCCACACATTTCCCCAATAAATTTACTATATCTTTATCATTGCTCGTAATGAGGTGTGCCCCTTTTTGCATCTATTACAGCGCTAGGTTTTTGAATGTGGGGGCCCTTGGACACGTTTCATACCCTGTGACAATCAAAAATTTTACTCGAAGCAAAGCAAAAGCACAATCCGGTTTTTTTTTCGTACTTCCCGTTTTCTTTTCATGCGTTCACGTCACTAGTTTTGGGGCCCCTTAAATATTTTCCAAATTTCGTCTCCCCATTGTCCTAAATCCCCCTAAAGATTACCCCTTTTGCGGGTTTTGGGGGCCAAGGGGATGTTACTTAATTTTTAAAATCATAAATCTCCCGTCATTTTTTAAGGGGTCCTTAATCTGGGGGCTAAACTGCACTTTTAAAGGGCTCCATCTCGAATTTCCCCATCAAAATGCCGCCCACTTGTCATTCTTGGGGGATAAAAAGGGGCTCCTTCAAAAGGTTGTTTCCCCCGTTTTTGCGTAAAAACCTTGCACTCTGGGGGGAAGGGGAAATAATTTTCGCCGTCTGTTTGTCAGCAGTGGGTTCTTGTTCAATCGCATTGGCTAAGAGGTTGGGGTCGTCCCCCCCCCAAGGAGGGGGGTTTAGCCGAGGGATCGTTATTGGGTTCGGCCAAATCCCCCCCTTGGGGGGGTGCCCTTGTCCCAAGGGCCAGTTTGGGGCCCCAATATTGTTAATCACAAAAACAAAAAAATTTTAAGAAGAGGGGGTTTTCCCCCAAACCCCCCTAACTGGGCCTCCGTACCCGGGGGAATCGTTTGGGGCCCCCTTTACCCCGGCCAAAATTGCCTAACGAGGACGTAGGGGGCCCCCCCCAGGCAAATCGGGACCCCAAATATGGTTCGGGAATCCCAAAGGGAAAAATTTTTTTAAATAGAAAATGCCCCAAAACCCCCCAGAACGGTCCCCCCCAGGGTCCGGGCCCGGGGCCCCCGGGTTAAAAGGGGCTGGGGGTCAGGTGGGGTCACTACGGCCTAACATCTTTTTTTTTTTTTTTTTTTTTTTGGTTTTTTGGGCTATCAACCACGGCATGGGCCAAAGGTTTTTTAAACCAATGGGTCCATTTATTCTTCAATCTGATAAGGTCTAAAGTTTTGTCTCCTTAAAAATGATTACTTTTATTTATTATTTTTTTCATATTAAAATAAATAATTTTGAAAAATCTTTTTTTATTCAAAATAATTTTTGCTTTTCTTTGGTTTAATTTGGGCATATTTAAGAGGGTTTTTAGGGTGGGGGGGGGTTTTGGGGGTTGTCATGGGGCATTGGGGAAAAAATTTTTTTCAAATTAGGGAGTGGGTGGGTATTTTTTATTTGCCCCTAAGCGGGCCCCCCACTCCTCCCTTCTTTTCCTGTGGTTGTCCCACAGTTTTTTTTTTTTGGGTTTTATTTTGTGTGATTTGGGAGGTTGGCCCACTCACTTTGCCACAAATGTTTTTTGCTTTTAAGAGCCCAAAAACACCTGAATCTGTAGGACTATGCTAAGTCCAGATCGCCGTTGACCCCGGCAAATTTGTCAGCCTTTTCATTGCATGGATACCAAGTGCCTGGTACCCATATTAGCTTGATTGATTTTTGCCCATGTGTTACGAAGATATTACCCAAATTCTTTTTGGTTTTCTAATGATTTAATGTTTTAAAGTAAACTTAAGGAATCAAAAAAATTTTACTATTCTATCGTGGGCGTCGTATGAAAAATCAATGCTTTATAAAGGCAAAAGTTCAGAAAGAAAGATCGATGTTGATTCGGCATCTACTTTATTCCATTCAGTCGCCATCCCCCGCACCCCACACCTTCTGTCTGGAGCCGTGGTTATTAAAAAAAAAGGGAGTTTTAAAAAGGATCTTTTAACCTCGGGCGTCCCCCCTCCGCCCCATGGCCTTAGCTAGGAAGCCAAGTTTCCCATTGGAAAAATTGGGATTTTCCCGGGCGCTATATTTGACTAAACCGGGGTATCGATGGTAAGAGATCTATCCGACTTTCTCGCGAGGTCGTGGAGCCCCTCGTGGAAAAGGGCCTAATCCCACTATTGCCTTTGGGGGTGGCCGGGCTCGACCCTTTGCGGCTGCTCGGGCTAACTGCCGGTCTAGTCGGAGGGGAGGTACTCCGGACTCCACCTCAAGACGCCCACCCGGGTTCCTTCGGGGGCCCCAAAACCCATCAAACAGGCTTCTGACACATCCACCTTTAAAAACTTGTTCTCGATGCCGCCATAACGTTGACCCAAATTTTACTTTAGACCTAATCAGGCTTTATAACCATTAGCAAGACTGTCATCACTCCCCATTTTACCAAATGCATTTTAAATAATTTAGGCTTTTGACATTTTTCTTTAACTGCCCAATTGGTCTTTCAAGGGTTACTATCAAAGTAGCCCAAAAATTTGCAGAATTTGGAATAGGTTTTTTTGGGTGGTTGCTAAGTTACCTGATTTTTGGGCTTCCTCCACGTGAAAAATTACCCCAATCTCTTTCAATGGAAAATTTAAAACCCACTGGGGCCCCGTTTAATCATTCCAGTGCAATTGGGGGCGATTTGCTGAAATTCTCTTATTGCGGGAAATCCAAATGCACAACATCAGGTACAGGGGTATTTAAGATTCCAGGGGAGCTGGTAAGATGTCATTATCATACATAGAAATTGTTGGGGCAAAACCTTCCTTGTGGGGCCCCTTTGCCTGGCAAAAAACCAAAAAGTGACATTGTCGGAAAAAAATTTACAGCAAACTTCTTCGAAAAGAAATTTTTAATAAACAAGGCAATTTCCACGTAAAACCAAAGTAAAATTTTTTTGATAGGCCCAATCCATGCATGTCGTAGGGTTTTTCTATTCTAAAAAATACTGAAATCAAAAAATTTTTTTTGGGAAAGGCCCCTTAAAATTTACGCCAGCTTTACTCTGATCGAGATTTGGCGTCCCCTTTCGGAAGCCGCACGCTCGTCAACATAAAATTTCTGGAATTTAAAAAAAGCAATAGCCTCTGTAAAAATTCGTTTCCTACCTTGCATAAACAACTTTTAAAGCAAATTGGCGGGAGGAGTGGCAATCTGGGTTCCCCCCCTCCTTTCAATATTAAATGTTTGGGAAAAAGGCAATTTGGAAAAAAGTGGCTTTTCCAAATTCTTTTACACTTCTACAACTTAACATTCATCATGATTTAAATGCTTCCCAACATCTCATATGAATCTCATCGGGGGCCTGGGGGGTTCCCCACAGGCTTCTAGGGGTCGGACAAACTCTTCTTGTTTGTCTTTATTTAATCAAAGTCATCTCCTGTGCAAGTATGGTTTTGGGTCGCCTTCCCTTTTGGTCAGAAGGGGGTGGGATTTGCCGAGCGCTTGTTAGAAAGCCTGGCGATAATTTGCAAGTCTTTAGGTTTCAAAAATTGTTTCCCTCTGATGTGTTTTTAAATTTTAAGTGTTTTTCTTATTGTTTTATTGAAGTGGACCAAACCTCGATATTTTTGTAAGGGGTATTTTTGTAGAACAAAACTCCCAGAGTCTCTTTTTTTCTTGTCTTATTACTCTACGGCCCTAGCTCTTCTTGTTTTTATTGCAAAAATTCTCATTGTGTGTTTTTTTGAAAAGCCTGTAGGGCCTTATTTGGGCGGCCAGCGCCCCGCGGCAAACGGGGTCCACCATGGAACTCTATGCTTAAACCCATCTGTCGAATTTTAGGAAGGTGCAATGCTGCTTCTAAATCAATTCGAATTTTTTTACTTTATCACAAAGGTTTTTTTCCAACAATTCGGCTTTACGCTCCTTGTGAAAGGGGACCCAGTCTGCTCGTTTTGTTATTTAGGGGGCGAAGGGTTTTTCCTGTGTCGCAAATATTTAATCAAATAGGGAAAATGTCGCTTCCCCAAGGTCGTCATGGGGGGCCCCAGGCACTTGGTGCTTTGTTTAAACCAGTGATAAGTCATAAACTAAATTCCGGTATTATCGTCCACCCGCTCGGACTACATCATTCAGAAAGGGCTAATCAGATCTTTAACAACTTTAAATACTTGCTCACCCCTACCAAACCACCCCAGGGAACCCCCCTAAAGTATATGGGCATTAAAATCCTAAAAATTTCTTTATTTTTTGGCAGCGTTCTGAAGAGCAAAAAGCTCATCATGGGTTCCTGATCGGGGGCAAAAAATTAACATATAGCCAAACGGCCATTAATTTTTACTTTGCTGCGAAAAATTCCCAAAATAAATCAATAGTCACTTCTGTAAAAGGGAGGGTTTGGTGGTGACATGCACTCCGCCTCCACCCCCTACCCCCACGATCCCTTCCGACATAAATGGTATTTCCCCACGAAACGACCTCGTTAAGACGAGGGGGTGTTAATGCTTTTCTTGGAAACTAAATTCGGGAAACAAGGACGAGGGGTAAAATTTTAAGGGCTTTCTTTAACTGACTTCGACGTTCCTTTAAATGGTCGCGCGAAATTCTTTTTATGGGGTTTTGGAAGTGCTTGTCCCCCAAGTTTTTTTCTTTTTTTTTTGGGGAGACGCCCCCTCTCCCTCGCTTCCCGGGACCCCCTCTCGGATGGTTTTTTAGACAGAGCCCCCATGTCCTCACCTCCTTTGGAGGGAGACGACGACTTGGATCCTTCTCTCACAGAACCCATCGCGGCCAGACGAAGTCCTCCGGGGTAGCCCACGGAAAGGGGGCGCTCCGGCTTGGTTCATATCACCTCCTTATGTGTTTAGACTGGGTTGATCGTCTTTGATCAACCAATTTGGTCTGTAACTTTAATATTTTAATTCTTTTTAAAGGGTTTTTTAAGTTCACAAATTTCTTATCCTTCTGCAAACGTTACTGACATTACTTGCCTAGGGTGGTGTTATTTTTTTGCTTCACATAGGAATACGGGTTTTTGTGTCAAAATTTCCACTTTCTCTTAGCTTCCCAAAAAAAAACTTCTTTTTTCTCATATATGCAATGTCTCGTTTTCCTTCTTCAAAGGTGCTCATCACGATCCTGACATGGGAAACCCCCACATTGCACATTTGGGAAAATTGGGTAGTACAGTAAAGGTGTCATGGGCTTCACAATTTCGGCAACAATTTCTTTGGTCTTTATCAATACATCTAAAAAAGGGTTTTTCCGAATTTTTTGGCATCTTTTACAATGCATTGGCTTTGGATATAAGGTCTTACTTGAACACGTTCATAACCGACGTTGATATACTCTGGGATTTTGTTTAAAGAAAAGGTCAAAAACACAGCCCAGTTTTCGTTCGCACATTCCCGTCCTTCTTGGTCATACAATGAAAGTCAAATACGTATTGGTCCTTAATGATCTACAAGAATTTCACTTTCTTACATCGTCCAAAAATCCCTGTGAAAGATTATCCCTTACAGGTATTTGGGCCAAATTTAGGAATAGTTACTTTAACTCGAAGATCATGAATTTGCGTCAGTTTAAAGTAAATCCTTAATCTGGGAGTTGTATTGTACTTTAAAAGGGAGGCTTCCATCTCGCAATTTTTTGACAAATCAAAATCGCCGTCCACTTGACCATCAAGGACCTTTTTGATGATAAAGGGGTTCACTTTTCAAAAGCGACTGATTTTCATTCACGCATTTTACATTCGCGAACCTTGCATTCTCGGTGGGGATTTTGAAAAGTGGTCTTCTCGTTCTGTCGTTAGTGGGGGTTCCGTTGTTCAGTCGAGTTTGTCTTAGAGTGGTCTGATCGCCCCCCCTCCTTGAGGAGGAGAAGGGGTAGCCGGGGTATCATCCATCCTGGGCATCGGACCAGGTCCGACCCTTGCTCAAAATCGTCCTCCTGAAGGGTTTTTGAAAACTCTTAACTTTTGGTATCAACCTAACAGCAATAGCTAAGAGAGAGTAAATCAGTATTTCGTCCTCTACCCCCCAGTGGAAGCCTGGTTGCGTTCTCCAGTACCACAGAGAGGTCGAGTTATGTGGAGGACACTCCCTTACCGCCGAACTTGCTAGTGCGAAGGACGGTAAGTCGGTCCCCACCCCCCAGGCAAATACGGGACCCCACAAGGGTACCCGGTAGGCTCGGGGAAGTCACATGTAGAGGAAAATTTTAGAAAGGAGAAAAAGTGCGCCCAAAGGACGCCCAGACTACTGGGCCTCCCTACCCAGGGGTCAATGCCCGTAAGGGCTACCCTGGTGTAGAAGAGAGCTGCGGGTCTGAGGTGGGGTGCTGACTACGCCTACTGTAGTCTCGTGTCACCTGCAAAAACAAGAGCACTGAAGGTGCTGGCAAAGCACAAAAATGACCTGTAATTTACAGGATTTTACTTTTAATTTAATTTACGTTAAATAAACTCAGGAACAACAAAGTCAAGCGAGACGAGAGGCCCCGGGCTCCAGGGTAACTCTTGTGGCACAAGACTGAATTTGTTGTTACTGCGTTAACAAGGTGTTGGCTCGTCAAAAGCTGAAACACGAGTCGATGGAACATCTTTCTTTCTTTCTTTGTTGGATTTCTTGGCTATCAACCAGCGGCATGTGGCCAAGGTTATTAAGCCAATGGATCCTATTTATTCTGTCAATCTAGATAAGGTCATAAAGTTTTGTCTCCCTTAAAAAAGTGATTACTTTACTGATGATTCTTTGATCATCTGATAGAATATTTGTTATTGTAAATTCTATATTTTTTATTCTGAAGTAGTTTTTAAGTTGTTCTCTATTGTTTGTATAGTGGTTGCATGTGATTAATAAGTGGTGGATGGTGATGCTGGTGTTACAGTGGGGGCACCGTGGAGGAAAATTCTTTTCTATGTAGGGAGTGAGGTGGGTATATCTTGTGGCGTTGACCCTAAGGCGGGCCAACACCACCTCCTCCCTTCTTTCTTTTCTGTGGGCTGTCCCCCACGGCTCTATTTCAGGATTGATTTTTGTTTGTGAGTTGGGCTTGGTCCACTCACTCTGCCACGGGAGATGTTTTTTTGCTTTTATAAGAGACAAAAAACACCTGAGATCTGTACGGACTATGCTAAGGTCCAGATCGCCATTGACCCGGCTAATTTGTCAGCCTGCTCATTGCCATGGATACCAAGTGGCCGGGTACCATATTAGCTTGATTGATTTATTGGCACCATGTAGCTACAAATGATATTACCCAGAAGTTCTTTTTTGGGGGGTTTCTAATGATTTAATGGCTTTAAGTGAACTTAAGAATCAGAAAATTACTATTCTATCGGGGGGTCGTCGATAGTGCAAAATCAATGGCTTTATCAATGGCAAAAAGTTCAGCAAGGAAGATCGATGTATGATTCGGCAGTCTGAACTTTAGTTCACATTCAGTCGACCATACACCCGCACCCACACACTCATCTGTCTTGGAGCCGTCGGTATATATATGAAAAAAAGGGAGATGTTTAACAAGGATCCCCTTCTGAACCTCTGGCGTACCCCCACCTCCGGCGCCATGGCCTTAGCTGATGGAAGCCAAGCTTCCATGATGGAAAAATTGGGAGTTTCCCATGGAGCTATATTTGACTGAACCAGGGTATCGATGGTAGAGAGATCTATACCGACTTTCTCGACGAGGTCGTGGAGCCCTCGTGGCAAAGGGCCTAATGCCACTATTGCCATTAGGGTGGCTCGGGACTCGAGCCACCTTTGCGGCATAGCTCAAGGCTAACTGGCCGCGTCTGAGTCGGAGGGGAGGTGCTCCTGACTCCACCTCAAGACGCTCGTCCGAGTGCACTTCAGGGCTCCAAGACACACACGCAAACAGGCATTCTGCACAGCACCAACCTTTTTCAAACTTGTTCTCGATGCCGAACCATACACGATTGACCCCATAATCTACTTTAGACCTAATCAGGGCTTTATACACCATTAGCAAAGACTGTCTATCAGCTCCCCATTTGTTCCCAAAATGCATTTTAAAAAATTTAGTGCCTTTGACATTTATTCTTTAACTGCCCAAATGTGGTCTTTCCAATTGAGTCTACTATCAAAAAGTACCCCAAAGAAACTTTGCAGAATTTGAATTGGTATTGGGGTGGTTGTCTAGATTTTAGCCTGATGTTCGGCTTTCTCCTACGTGAAAAAATTACCCAATACTCTTTCGAATGGAAACTTAAAACCCACTGGGGGCCCCAGTTATGAACCCATATCCAGTGCCAATTGGATGCGATTTGCTGAGAATTCTGCATTATTGCTGGAATGCCATAATGCACAATCATCAGCGTACAGTGAGTATTTAAGATTCCGAGGAGGAGCTGGTAGATGTCATTGATCATACATAGAAATAATGTTGGTGACAAGACACTTCCTTGGGGGACCCCGTTTGCCTGGACAAAAATGTCCGAAAAAGTGACATTGTCGGAAAATAATTTGACAGCAAACGTTCTGTCAAAAATAAAATTTTTTGAATAAAAAAGGCAAGTTTCCACGTAATCCAAAAGCATAAAGTTTTCTGAGTAGGCCATATCGCCATGTCATGTCGTAGCTTTTTCTATATCTAAAATACCGAAATCAAAAAATCTTTTTTGGCAATGGCCTCTTAAATATAACTGTCCAGCTTTACCAGCTGATCGAGAGTTTGGCGTCCCTTGCGGAAGCCGCACTGCTCGTCAACTAGTAAATTACTGGAATTTAAAAAATGCAATAGCCTACTGTTAACAATTCGTTCCATGACCTTGCATAAGCAACTTGTCAACGCAATTGGGCGGTAGGGAGATGGCAAGTCGGGGATTACCCCCTCCTTTCAATTGGGAATGATGTGGGCAAAGTCCCATGATTTTGGGAAAAAAGTGTGGCTTTTCCAAATTTCATTGTACACTTCTAGCAACTTAATCATGTCACCATGTTTAAAGATGCTTCATCATCTCATATCGAATCTCATGGGGGCCTGGGGATGTTCCTCTACAGGCTTCTAGGGCTCGGACAAGCTCATCCATTGTTAGATCTTTATTGTAATCAAAGTCATCCCCTGTGGCAAAGTGAATTGGTTGCAGCTCAGCCTCTTCCTTGGTGGTCAGGAAGGTGGGATGGTAATTAGCTGAGCTGCTTGTATGAGAGAACTGCCTGGCGAGTGCATTAGCAATGTCTCTAGGTGAATCGAAATTAGTGCCCTCGTGGATGATGTTATTGATTTTAGAAGATGATTTTTTCTTATTGATTTTATTGATAGTGGACCAAACCTCCGATATTTTTGTATTGCTATTGATTGTAGAGACAAAGCTCCGCCAGAGTTCCCCTTTTTGCTTGTCTTATTCCTCTACGAGCCCTAGCTCTTGCTATTTTGAAATTTGAAAAAGTTCTCATTAGTGATGTTATTTTTGAAAGCCTGTAGGCCTTATTGCGTCGGCACAGCGCCCTGGGGCAATCTGGTGTCCACCATGGAACTCTATGCTTAACGCTATCTGTCGAAGTTTAGGAATGGATAGCCATTCTGCTTCTATAATCGAATTCTGAATATTGTTTACTTTATCATCAATGGTTTCTCCAACAAGTTCGAGCTTGACGCTCCTTGTGAAGGCGACCCAGTCTGCTCGTTTTACGTTAAATTTAGGCGCTGAAGGCGTTCTCACTGTGTCGCATGAATATTTAATCAAAATAGGAAGATGATCGCTTCCCAACGAGTCTCAATGGTGTGCCACAGGCACTTGGCTGCTATTGATGAAGAGACCAGTGAAAAGTCAATAAAGCTCAAATTACCGGTATTATCGCCCACCCGCGTCGGACTACCATCATTCAGAAGGACTAATCAGACTCATTAATCAACTTAACTATTGGGCTCACCTCTACCATCCACCCGCAGGAACCCCATAACGTATGATGAGCATTAAAATCAGCTAAAATTACTTTATTTGTGGCAGACTTTTCCTGAAGAGCAAAGAGCTCATCATAGCTATCACTGCATCAGGGGGACAATAAAGTAAAAATATAGCCAGATACGTGCCCATTAATTTTTACTTTGCATCTGACAAACTCCAAAGTAGAATCAATAGTCACTTCTGTAAAAGGGAGGCTTTGGTGGATGTACATGGCGACTCCGCCTCCACCCCTCCCCTCACGATCCTTCCGACATAAATGGTAGTTCCTCAGCGAACGCCTCGTCAGATACGAGGTTGTTAAATGCTTTTTCTTGGAGAACTATAATATCGGGAGCATGGGACGAGGCTATAATCAAAGGTCATTTACTTTAGATCTAAGACTTGACAGTTCCATTGTATAATGGTCGACGCGAAGATTACGTTTTATGGGTTTTGGAAGTCCCCTTGTCCCCCGGGTTTTTAATTTTCTTTTTCTGGGAGGGAAGGTTCTTCCTCCTCTCCCTCGCTACCCTGGGGCCTCCTATGGGTATTTTTGGAGACAGTATTCTCCATGTCCTGCGTCTCGCTGCCGGGGAGACCCCCGGGTGGAAGAGGATCTGTTCCGAGAAACGACCAAACACCAGGCGAAGTCCTAGCAGGAGTCCCCTGGACGAGAAGGTGCGATCCAGTTTGTGATTTGGTATCATCCTGATGCTGCTGCTTTTGCTGGGTTGATTCGCAATTTGTTGAATTGTATTTTTCAATTCTTTAATTTGACTCTTAATTCCTTAAACCGTTTCCTTTAACTCAGCAATTTCTTTATCCTTAGCTGCAAGTTCCTGACTGATGCCGTTTGCATGGAAGTTTTTTGGTTGCTACTGAAGCGTAGGAAGTATTGGGTTTGCTGGTCAAACCTTCAACTTTCCTCTTGGTCTCACGGTAACTAACATCATGTCCTCTCATGTATGCTAATATTTCAGTCTCCTTCTTCAAGCTGCTGCACTCGGCAGAGCCAGATTGATGGGGACCTCCACAGTTAGCACACTTGAGAGTTTTCTCAGTACATACAACAGTGTCATGATCTCCAGCACATTTACCGCAAGTAAATTTACTAGTATCTTTATCATTGCATCGTAATGAGGTGTGTCCAAATTTTTGGCATCTATTACAGCGCATAGGTTTTTGAATGTAAGGTCGCACTTGGACACGTCATTCCAACTGTGACATACTCGGGAATTTTACTCGAAGCAAAAGTCAAAAAGCACAATCCGGTTTTGTTTGTACATTCCCGTCTTTCTGGTCATGCAGTTCACGTCCACTACGCTTTGGTCATTCAATTTTCCAGAATTTCGCTCTCCTCCATTGTCCTCAAACCCCTGCTAAAGATTACTCCCTTGCAGGTTTGGGCCAAAATGGGATAGTTACTTTAACCTTCAAATCATGAATCTGCGTCAGTTTAGCAGGTCCTTAATCTGGGAGTTGAACTGCACTTTTACAAGGAGGCTACCACTCGCATTTCCGGAAAAAATCAAATCGCCGTCCACTTGACCATCAAGGACCTTCTTGATGATGAAGGGCTCACATTCAAAAGCGTTGATTTCCATTCACGCTTTGACAGTCAAATACCTTGCATTTCTCTGGAGGGATTGAAAAAAATCGTCGTTCTCGTTTGTCAGCAGTAGGGGTTCCGTTGTTAAAGGGTCGCATTGGTCGTAGGAGAGTCATGGGTCGTCCCCCTCCTTGAGGAGGAGGAGGGGTAGCCGAGGAATCGTTCATAATGGGTATGGGACCGAGTCCGACCCCGGGGCCCGTGCCCGTTGTCCTGAGGGACCATTTTACCCCTTAACTATTGTTAATCAACCTAACAGAAATAGCTAAGAGAAGAGTGTGGCAGTTTCCGTCCTCTACCCCTCAAGGGAAGCCTGGTTGCGTTCTCCAGTACCACAGAGGGGATCGAGTTATGTGGAAGACCCCTCCTTACCGCCGACTTGCCTAGTGCGAAGGACGGTAAGTCGGTCCCACCCCCCAGGCGAATACGGGACCCCACAAGGGTACAACCGGTAGGCTCAGGGAAGAAACAAGAAAGAGGAAAATTTTAGAATTAAGGGAAAAGTGCCCCAAAGGACGCCCCGACTACTGGGCCTCCCTACCCAGGGTCAATGCCCGTAAGGGCTACCCTGGTGTAGAAGAGAGCTGCGGGTCTGAGGTGGGGTGCTGACTACGCCTACTGTAGTCTCGTGTCACCTGCAAAACAACGCACTGAAGGTGCAGGCAAAGGTATAAAGTGCTGATAAAATCAGAAATTTACTCTACGTAAATTACGTTAATACAACTCAGAAGCAATAGCGCCGAGCGAGACAAGAGGCCCCGGACACCAGGGTAGCTCCTATGGCACAAGGCTTTGAGTCTATTGCTGCTGCGTCTGGACAGAGGTCTGAGCTCAACAAAAGCTTAAACACGAGTGATGGAACATCTTTTTTTTTTTTTTTTTTTTTTTTTTTTTTGTTGTTGGTTTTCTTGGCTATCAACCAGCGGCATGTGGCCAAGGTTTTAACCCAATGGATCCTATTTATTCTGCCCAATCTAGATAAGGTCATAAAGTTTTGTCTCCCTAGAAAAGTGATTATTTTAAGTATTATTTTTTCATCATTTGTTAAAAGGTTTGATATTGTGAGTGGCATGTTTTTCATTCTGAAGTAATTTTTTATGGACTGTCTATTGTTATTGTATTTATGGCAGGTTATTAAGATATGGTTTATTGTGAGGATGTTTGTGCAATTTGGGCACTGTGGAGGGAAACTTTTTTCTAAATATGGAGTGAGATGGGTTAGCCTTGTGGCGTTAACTCTCAGGCGCGCCAAAAACCACCTCCTCCCCTTTTGTTTTTTCTGTGGGCTGTGTCCCACAGTTCTATTGTTGGTTTGATGGTTTCTATTTGTAGGTTGGTCCACTCACTTTGCCACAGGAGATGTATTTTTGCTTTTATAAGAGACACAAAACACCTGAGATCTGTACGGACTATGCTAAGGTCCAGATCGCCAGTTGACCCGGCTAATTTGTCAGCCTGTTCATTGCCATGGATACCAGAGTGGCCTGGGACCCATATTAGCTTGATTGATTTATTGGCACATGTAGCTTACGAATGATATTCCCAGGAGTTCATTTTGGTGGTTTCTAATGATTTAATGGCTTTAAATGAACTTAAGGAATCTGAAAAAAAATTACTATTTTATCGTGGGTCGTCGATAGTGCAAAATCAATGGCTTTATCAATGGCAAAAAGTTCAGCAAGAAGATCGATGTATGATTCGGCAGTCTGAACTTTAGTTCACATTCAGTCGACCATACACCCCCACCCACACACTCTTCTGTCTTGGAGCCGTCGGGATATAATGAAAAAAGGGAGATGTTTAACAAGGATCTCTCTGAACCTCTGGCGTACCTCCACCTCCGGCGCCATGGCCTTAGCTGATGGAAGCCAAGCTTCCATGATGGAAAAAATTGGGAGTTTCCCATGGCGCTATATTTGACTGAACCAAGGTATCGATGGTAGAGAGATCTATACCGACTTTCTCGACGAGGCGTGGAGTCTCGTGGCAAAGGGCCTAATGGGCCACTATTGCCTTAGGGTGGCTCGGGACTCGAGCCACCTTTGGGGGCATAGCTCAAGGCTAACTGACCGCGTCTGAGTCGGAGGGGAGGGACTCCTGACTCCACCTCAAAACCTCGATCCGAGTGCACTTCAGGGCTCCAAGACACACACGCAAACAGGCATTCTGCACAGCACCAATCCCTTTTAAAATTGTTCTCGATGCCGAACCATACACGATTGACCCCTAATCTACTTTAACCTAATCAGGGCTTTATATACCATTAGCAAAGACTGTCTATCAGCTCCCCATTTACTACCAGAAATGGCACTTTAATAAATTTAGTGCTCTTTGACATTTACTCTTTAACTGATCAATGGTCTTTCCAATTGAGTCTACTATCAAAAAGTAACCTAAAAATTTGCAGAATTTTGAATAGGTATTGGGGGGTTGTCTAGAGTTAGCCTGATGTTCGGCTTTCTCCTACGTGAAAAAATTACCCCAATACTCTTTCGAATGGAAACTTAAAACCCCCTGGAGGCCCCCGTTATGAATCATATCCCGTGCCAATTGAATACGATTTGCTGAGAATTCTGCATTATTTCTGGAATGCCATAATGCACAATCATCAGCGTACAGTGAGTATTTAAGATTCCGAGGGGGAGCTGGTAAGATGTCATTCATCATACATAGAAATAATGTTGGTGACAAGACACTTCCTTGTGGGACCCCGTTTGCCTGGACAAAAATGTCCGAAAAAGTGACATTGTCGGAAAATAATTTGACAGCAAAAGTTCTGTCATAAATGAATTTTGAATAAAAAAAGGCAAGTTTCCACGTAATCCAAAGCATAAAGTTTCTGAGTAGGCCCTATCGCCATGTCATGTCGTAGGGTTTTCTATATCTAAAAATACCGAAATCAAAAAATCTTTTTTGGCAATGGCCTCTTGAATATGACTGTCCAGCTTTACTAGCTGATCGAGAGTTTGGCGTCCCCCTTTCGGAAGCCGCACTGCTCGTCAACTAGTAAATTACTGGAATTTAAAAAATACAATAGCCTACGTTTTAAAAATTCGTTCCATGACCTTGCATAAGCAACTTGTCAACGCAATTGGGCGGTAGGAGATGGCAAGTCTGGGATTACCCCCTACTTTCAATATGGGAATGATGTGGGCGAAGTGCCATGAGTTTGGAAAAGTGTGGCTTTTCCAAATTTCATTGTACCTTCTAGCAACTTAATCATGTCATCATGATTAAAATGCTTCATCATCTCATATCGAATCTCATCGGGGCCTGGGGATGTTCCTCTACAGGCTTCTAGGGCTCGGACAAGCTCATCCCTTGTAAGATCTTTATTGTAATCAAAGTCATCTCCTCTGGCAAAATGAATTGGTTGCAGCTCAGCCTCTTCCTTGGTGGTCAGGAAAGGGGGGATGGTAATTTTGCTGAGCTGCTTGTATGGAGAACTGCCTGGCGAGTGCATTAGCAATGTCTCTAGGCGAGTCGAAATTGTTACCCTCTTCTATGATGTTATTAATTTTGATAGATGTTTTTTCTTATTGATTTTATTAATAGTGGACCAAACCTCTGATATTTTGGTGTTGCTGTTAATTGTAGAGACAAAGCTCTGCCAGGAGTCCTTTTTGCTTGTCTTATATTCTACGGCCCTAGCTCTGGCTAGTTTGTAAGTGCACAAGTTCTCAGTTAGTGATGTTATTTTTGAAAAGCCTTTAGGCCTTATTGCGTCGGCACAGCGCCCTGCGGCAATCTGGTGTCCACCATGGAATTCTATGCTTAACGCTATCTGTCGAAGTTTTAGGAATGGATAGCAATGCTGCTTCTATAATCGAAATTTTGAATATTGTTTTTCTTTATCATCAATGGTTTCTCCAACAAGTTCGAGCTTTACGCTCCTTGTGAAGGCGCCCAGTCTGCTCGTTTTACGTTAAATTTAGCGCTGAAGGCGTTTTTCACGGTGTCGCATGAATATTTAATCAAAATAGGAGATGATCGCTTCCCAACGAGTCGTCAATGGTGTGCCACAGGCCTTGGCTGCTATTGATGAAGAGACCAGGATAAGTCAATAAAACTCAAATTTCCGGTATTATCGTCCCCCCGCGTCGGACTACCTCATTCAGAAGGACTAGATCAGACTCATTAAGCACTTAACTACTTGCTCACCCCTACCATCCACCCGCAGGGAACCCCATAACGTATGATGAGCATTAAAATCAGCTAAAAATCTCTTTATTTTGTGGCAGACGTTCCTGAAGAGCAAAGAGCTCATCATAGGCTATCGCGCATCAGGTGGACATAAAGTGAACATATAGCCAGATACGTGCCATTAATTTTTACTTTGCATGCGACAAACTCCAAAGTAGAATCAATAGTCACTTCTGTAAAAGGGGGGCTTTGGTGGATGTACATGGGGACTCCGCCTCCACCCCTACCCTCACGATCCTTCCGACATAAATGGTAGTTCCTCAGCGAAACGACCTCGTTAGAGACAGGTGTGTTAAGTGCGTTTTTTTGGAGAACTATAATATCGGGAGCATAGGACGAGGCTAATAATTTAAGGTCATTTTTCTTTTGATCTAAGACTTCGACAGTTCCATTGTATAATGGTCGACGCGAAGATTACGTTTTATGGGGTTTGGAATGCCTTGTCCACCAGTTTTTTTCTTCTTTTTTTGGGAGGGAGAAAGCCTCCTCTCCCCCGCTTCCCCGGGGACCTCTCTCGGGATGGTTTGGAGACAGAAGCCCCCATGTCCTGCACCTCCTGATGAGGGGGACGACTGACAGATTGCGATCTGCTTCTCTCACGAGAAACCGATCCGAGCCAAACGAAGTCCTCACAGGAGTAGCCCGGACGGGGAAGGTGCGCTCCGGACTTTTGATTCAGTATCATCCTCCTTATGATGTTTAGACTGGGTTGATGCAGTCATTTGATCAACCAAATTTTGGGCAGGTGATATACTTTAATTTAATTCTTTAACGGTCTGTTTAAGTTCAGCAATTTCTTTATCCTTAGCTGCAAGCTGTTGACTGACATTACTTGCACTAGGGGTGGTGTTAGTTACTGCTTCAGCATAGGAGTATCGGGTTTGTGTGTCAAACTTTTTCCCCTTTCCTCTTAGCTTCAGAATAACTAACTTCATGCTTTCTCATATATGCTAATGTCTCGGTTTCCTTCTTCAGGATGCTACACTCAGCAGATCCTGACTGATGGGAACCTCCACAATTAGCACATTTGGGAAAACTGGCTAGTACATGTAATGGTGTCATGGGGTTCAGCACATTTAAAGGCATACAAAATTTTCTCGAGTCTTTATCAATACATCTTAATGAGGTGTGTCCGAATTTTTTGGGATCTATTACAAAGCATTGGCTTTTGATATAAGGTCTTACTTGAACCGTTCATAACCGACATTGACATATTCTGGAATTTTATTCAAAGCAAAGGTCAAAAAACACAGTCCCAGTTTTTGTTCGCACATTCCCGTCCTTCTTGGTCATACAATGAACGTCCACTACGTCTTGGTCCTTCATGCTCTCAAGAATTTCACTTTCTTCCATCGTCCCAATCCCTGTGAAAGATTACTCCCTTAGGTATTTGGGCCCAAAAGGAATAGTTTTCTTTAACTCGAAGATCATGATTTGCGTCAGCTTAAGTAAATCCTTAATCTGGGAGTTTTATTGTACTTTAACAAGGAGGCTTTCCATCTCGCAATTTTTTGACAAAATCAAATCGCCGTCCACTTGATCATCAAGGACCTTTTTGATGATAAAGGGGTTCACGTTCAAAAGCGACTGATTTTCATTGACGCATTTTACATTCATGAACCTTGCATTCTCGGTGGGGATCTTGAAAAGTGGTCTTCTCTTTTTGTCGTTTGTGGGGGTTCCGTTGTTCAGGGTTTGAGTTTTTTTCAAGGAGTGGTCATGAGTCGCCCCTCCTCCTTTAGGAGGAGAAGGGGAGCCGGGGTATCATCCATTTTGGGCATCGGACCAGGTCCGACCCCTTTGCTCAAAATCGTTCTCCTGAAGGGATTTAAAAACTCTTAACTTTTGGTATCAAACAAAAAGCAATAGCTAAGAGAGAGTAAAACAGTATTTCGTCCACAACCCCCCAGTGGAAGCCAGGTTGCGTTTCTCCAGTACCACAGAGAGATCGAGTTATGTGGAGGACACTCCCTTACCGCCGAAATTGCCTAGTGCGAAGGAAAGGTAGTCGGTGCCCACCCCCCAGGCGAATACGGGAGCCCAAAGGTACTCGGTAGGCTCAGGAAGTCACATGATAGAGGAAAATTTTAGAATGGAGAAAAAAGTGCGCCCAAAGGACGCCCCCGACTACTGGGCCTCCCTACCCAGGGGGCAATGCCCGTAAGGGCTACCCTGGTGTAGAAGAGAGCTGCGGTCTGAGGGGGGTGCTGACTACTCCTACTGTAGCCTCGTGTCACCTGCAAAAACAAAGCACTGAAGGTGCTGACAAAGCACAATAAAGTTCTGTAAATTACAGGATTTTACTTTACTTTAAAATTTCGTTAGCAAACTCAGGAACAACAATGTCGACAGACAAAGGCCCCGGCTCCAGGTAACTCCGTGGACAAGACTTCGTATTGTTGTTACTGCGTTTAAAAAGATCCGACTCAACAAAAGCTGAAAAACGAGTGATGGAACATCTTCTTCTTTTTTGTTGGATTCTTGGCTACAACCAGCGGCATGTGCCAAGGTATTTAACCATGGATCCTATTATTCTATCAAACTAATGGTCTAAGTTTTGTCTCCTTAAAAAGTTATTACTTTGCTGAGATTTTTCATCATCTGATAAAAGTTTAAAAGTGTAAATTTTATTTTTTATATGGAAATAATTTTTTTAAGTAGTCTGTGATCTTTGGGGTTTGGCATGTTGTTAAAAGATGGTTTATTGTTAAGATGGTTGTGCATTGCGGGCACTGTGGAGGAAAATTTCTTTCATATAGGGGTGAGTGGGTGATTTTGGTGGCATTGACCCTGAACGGTTTAACACCACCTCCTCCTTCTATCTTTTCTGTGGGATGTATTCACATTTCTATTTTTGTTTTGTCTTGTTTGTAGTTGGAGGCTGGTCCACTCCTTTGCCACAGAGATGTATTTTGCTTATAAGGGACACAAAACACTGAGTCTGTCGAACTTATGGTAGTGTCCAGATCGCCAGTTGACCCGGCTAGTTTGTCAGCCTGTCATTGCCATGGATACAGAGTGAATGGCACCCATATTGCTTTATTTATTTTTGCACCTGTAACTTACGAATGATATTACCCAGCATTTCATTTTTTGTGGTTTCTAAGGATTTATAGCTTAAGTGAAATTAATGAAACTGAAAAATAAATATTCTATCGTGGGTCCCTCGATGTGCAAAATCATAGCTTTTCAATGGCAAAAATTCAGCAAGAAAAATCGATGTATGATTCGGCATCTGAACTTTAGTTCAATTCATCGACATACCCCGCACCCCCACACTCTTCTGTCTTGGGCCCTCGGTATATAATGAAAAAAAGGGAGATGTTAACAAGTCTCTCTGAACCTCTGGCTACCCACTCCGGGGCATGGTCTTGCTGATGGAAGCCAGGCTTCCATGATAGAAAAAATTGGGTTTCCCATGGCCTATGTTTGACTGAACCAGGGTATCGATGGTAGAGAGTTATACCGACTTTCTCGACGAGGTCGTGGAGTCTGTGGCAAAGGGCCTAAGCCACTATTGCCCTTAGTGGCTCGGTCTCGAGCCCCTTTGCGATAGCTCAGTGCCAACTTGGCGCGTCTGAGTCGGAGGGGAGGTACTCCTGACTCCACTCAAGACGGCCGTCGAGTGCATTTAAGGGCTCCAACACACACACGTAAGCAAGCCCTTCTGCACAGCACCAAACCTTTCAACTTGTTCTCGATGCGAACCATACACGATTACCCATAATCTACTTAGACCTAATCAGGGTTTTTATACTTAGCAAGACTGTCTATCAGCTCCCATTTACTACCAGAATGCCTTAATAATTAATGGGTTTTGACATTTATTTCTTTAAAATGACAATGTGGTCTTTCCAAATTTAGTTTTACTATCAAAAGTAGCCAAGAAAACTTTTCAGATTTTGAATAGGTATTTGGGTGGTTGTCTAAAATTGCCTGATGTCGGCTTTTCCTCGTGAAAAAATTACCCCAATACTCTTTCTAATGGGAAACTTAAACCCCACTGGAGGCCCCAGTATGAATCATATCCAGTGCCAATGGATGCGATTTGCTGAGAAATTTTGCATTACTGCTGGATGCCATAATGCACATCATCACGTACAGTGAGTATTTAAGATTCCGAGGAGGAGCTGGTAAGATGTTCTTTAAACATACATAGAAATAAAGTTGGTGACAGACACTTCCTTGGGACCCGTTTTTCCCGACCCAAAATGTCGAAAAGTGCCTTGTCGAAAATAATTTGACAGAAACGTTCTGTCAGAATGAATTTTAATAAACAAGGGAAATTTCAGTAATCCGAAAGCTAAAATTTGATAGGCATATCGCCATTTTATGTCGTTAGCTTTTCTAATCTAAAATAGAATCAAAAATCTTTTTTGGCAATGGGCCCCTTGAATATGACGTCCCAGCCCTTTACCCGCTGAAACGAGGTTTGGCGTCCTTGCGGAAGCCGCACTGCTCGTCACTAGTAACTACTGGAATTTAAAAAAGCCAAAAGCTTCTACTGTTAACAATTCGTTCCATGACCTTGCATAAGCAACTTGGTCAACGCAAATTTGGCGGTAGGGAAAGCCCAATCGGGATACCCCTCCTTTCAATTGGGGGTATGTGGCAAAGTGCCATGATTTGGAAAAGTGTGACTTTCCAAATTTCATTGTCACTTCTAGCAACTAAATGTCATCATGATAAAATGCTCATCATCTCTCGAATTCATCGGGGCCTGGGATTCCTTACAGCTTCTAGGGCCGGACAAGTCATCCATTGTAGATCTTTATTGTAGTCAAAGTCTCTCCCGTGGCAAAGTGAAAATTGTTGCAGCTCCGCCTCTTCCTGATGGTCAGAAGGTGGATGGTATTTGCGAGCGCTTGTATGAGAGAACTGCCTGGCGAGTGCATTTGGGATGTTTTTCTAGTGAATCGAAATTAGTGCCTCATGAATGATGTATTAATTTTAAAAAATGTTTTTTCTTATTGATTTTATTGATAGTGGACCAACTCCCGATATTTTTGTATTGCTATTGTTGTAGAGACAAGCTCCGCCAGGATCTCTTTTGCTGTCTTATTATCTACACCCTACTTTCTATTTGTAATTGCAAGTTCTCATTTGTGATGTTATTTTGAAAAACCTGTAGGCCTTATTGCGGTCGGCACAGCGCCCCGCGGCAATTGGCCACCATGGAACTTTGCTTAAGCTATCTGTCGAAGTTTAGAATGGGGTAGCAGTGCTGCTTCTTAATCGAATTCTGAATATTGTTACTTTTCCCTCAATGTTTCTCCAACGTTCGGAGCTTGACGCTCCTTTTGAAGGCGACCAGTCTGCTCTTTTTACATTAAATTAGTGCTGAAGGCGTTCTCACTGGTGCATGAATATTTATCAATAGGAAGATGTCGCTTCCCACGAGTCGTCAATGGGGTGCCCCAAAGGGACTTGGCTGCTATTGATTGAAGGGCCAGTGATAAGTCAATAAGCTCAAATTACCGGGATTATGTCCACCGCGTCGGGCTACCATCTTCAGAAGGACTAGTTCAGATCATTAAGCAAATTAACTACTTGCTCACCCCTACCATCACCCGAGGAACCCCATCGTATGATGACATTAAATCGCTAAAAATTTCTTTATTTTGTGGCAGACGTTCCGAAGAAAGAGCTCATCATAGGCTATACTGCATCAGGGGACATAAAGTGAACTATAGCCAGATACTGCCATTAATTTTTACTTGCATGCGACAACTCCAAAGTAGAACAATAGTCACTTTTAAAAGGAGGGTTTGGTGGATGTACAGGCGACTCCGCCCCACCCACCCTCACATCCTTCCGACATAATGGTTTTTCCTCAGCGAAACGACCTCGTCAGAGACCGGTGTGTTAATGCGTTTCTTGGAACTATATATCGGAGCAAGACGAGGCTAATATTTAAGGGCATTTACTTTAGATCTAAAACTCGACAGTTCCATTTTATATGGTCGACGCGAAGATTACGTTTTATGGTTTGGAAGTGCCTTGTCCACCAATTTTTTCTTCTTTTTTGGAGGGAACGCCTCCTCTCCCTCGCTTCCGGGGACCTCTCTGGGATGGTTTGAGACAGAGCCTCCCTGTCCTGCACCTCCTGCGAGGGAGACATGACAGATTGCGATCTGCTTCTTTTCACGAGAACGATGCGAGCCGCGAGTCCTCACAGGAGTAGCCCGGGCGGGAAGTGCGCTCGGACTGTGATTCGTACATCCTCCTTATGGTGTTGAATGGGTTGCGTCATTGTCACCAATTTGGGCAATGATAACTTTAATAATTTTTTTCTTTACCGTTTGTTTAAGTTCAGCATTTCCTATCTTGGCTGCAAGCTGTTGACTAACATTACTTGGGACTAGGGTGGTGTTAGTTACTGCTTCAGCAAGGAAGATCAGGTTTGTGTGTCAAACTTTCCCTTTCCTCTTAGCTTCAGATAACTAATTCAGGTTTTCTCATATAAAGCCAAAGTCTCAGTCTCCTTCTTTAGGATCTGCCCTTCAGCAGATCCTGCTGATGGGACCCCCCAGTTAGCACATTGGAAATCTGGCTATACATGTTTATGTGTCTGGGCTTCAGCACATTTCCGGCAAACAAATTTACTCGAGTCTTTTCATCATCTTAATGAGGTGGTCCGAATTTTGGATCTATTACAATGCATTGGCTTTTGGATAAGGTTTACTTTCACACGTTCATAACCGACGTTGACATACTCGGGATTTGTTAAGGCAAAGGTCAAAAAACGTCCAGTTTTCGTTCGCATATTCATCCTTCTTTGGTATACAAAGAACCCTCCACTACGTCTTGTCCTTCATGCTCTCAAGAATTTCACTTTTTTCCATCGTCCTCAAATCCCTGTGAAAGATTACTCCCTTAAAAGGGATTTGGGCCAATAGGATAGTTTTCTTTAACGAAGAAACATAATTTCGTCAGCTTAAGTAAATCCTTAATCTGGGAGTGTATTGTACTTTAACAAGGAGCTTCCATCTCGCAATTTTTGACAAAATCAAATCGCGTCCACTTGCCACAAGGACCTTTTTGATGATAAGGGGTTCACGTCAAAGGGGATTGAGTTTCATTTCACGCATTTACATTCGCGAACCTTGATTCTCGGTGGGGATTTTGAAAGTGGTCTTCTAGGTTTGTCATGTAAGGGTTCCATGATCAGTGTCGAATTTGTCTTAGGACGGTCATGAGCGCCCCTTCCCTTGAGGAGGAAGGGAGCGGGGTATCATTCTCCTGGGTTTTCGACCAGGTCCGACCCCTTGTCTCAAAATTTTTGTCCTGAAGGGATCAAAGGCTCTTAAATTTTGGTATCAACCTAACAGCAATAGCTAAGAGTAGTAATCATTTATTCGTCCTCTACCCCCCAGTGGAAGCCTGGTTGCGTTCTCCAGTACCAACGAGGGATTTAGTTATGTGTGGGACACTTCCCTACCGCCGAACTTGCCCAGGCGAAGGACGGTAAATAGATGACCCCCAAACGAATACGGGAGTTCACGAGGAACTCCGGTAGGCTCAGGAAGTCACATTAAATGAAGAATTAGAATAGAAAAGTGCGCCCAAAGGACGCCCCAGACTACTGGCTCCCTACCAGGGTCAAAGCCCAAGGGCTACCCTTTGGGATAGAAAGAAACGCGGGTCAGGGGGGTCGACTACGCCCACTGTAGTCTCGTGACCTGCAAACAAGAGCACTGAAGTGCTGGCAAAGCACAATAATGATCTGTATTTACAGGATTTTTACTTTACTTGAGTTTCTTTAAGAAACTCGAAGCATAATGCTAGGAGACGAAGGCCCGGCTCCAGGGTAGCTCTTGTGGCACAGACTATTATTATTGGTTCTGCGTTTGGTATAAGGTGTTTACTCATCAGAGTTTCGACCACGAGTGGACATCTTTTTTTTTTTTTTTTTTTTTTTTTGGATTTCTTGGCTATCAACCAGCGGCAGTTGGCCAAGGTTATTAGCAAGGATCCTATTTATTCTGTCAATTAAATAAGGTCCTAAAGTTTTGTCTCCTTAAAAAGTGATTACTTTACTGATGATTTTTCATCATCTGATAGATGTTATTTGTGTAAATTCTTTATTTTAATTTGGGAATAATTTTTATCTTTTCTTTGGTGTTGAAATTTATTGCAAACTGTGAGGGTAGATTAAGGTAAGGATGGGTTGAGGGTGGCATCTTGGGGGAATCTTTTTTTAAAGTAGGGAGTGAGTGGGTGAATCTTTGCTGTTGACCTAAGGCGGCCAACACCACCTCCTCCCTTCTGACTTTCCTGTGGGGGTGTCCACAGTTCAGTTGCTTGATTTTGTTTGGGGATTGGAGGCTGGTTCCACTCACTTTGCCACAGGAATGTATTTTTGCTTTTAAAGACACAAAACCCTGAGATTTTGTAGGAAATAGCTAGGTCCCGATCGCCAGTTTTACCGCTATTTGTCAGCCTGTTCATTGCCATGGATACCCGAGTGGCTTGGTACCCAATTAGCTTGATTTATTTTGCACCATGTAGCTTACGATGATTACCCAGAAGTTATTTTTGGTGGTTTCTAATGATTAATGGCTTTAGTGAACCTTAAAGGGTCGGAAAAATTACTATTCTACGTGGTCCCTCGATAGGCAAATCAATGGGTTTTTCAATGGGAAAAACAGCAAAAGATCGATGTAGATTCGGCAGTCTGAACTTTAGTTTACATTCAGTCGCCATACACCCCACCCACACACTCTTTGCTTTGGAGCCGTCGGTATATATTTTGAAAAAGGGAGATGTTTACAGGATCTCTCTGAACCTCTGGCGTACTCCCCTCCGGCGCCATGGCCTTAGCTATGGAGCAAGCTTCCCTGATGGAAAAATTGGGAGTTCCAGGCGCTATATTTGATGAACCAGGATCGATGGTAGAGAGATCTAACCGACTTTCTCGCGAGGTCGTGGAGTCTCGTGGCAAGGGCCTAATGCCCTATTGCCCAAAAGGGGGCTCGGGAAACCCGGGCCCCCTTGCGCTAGCTCAAGGGTAAAATGACCGCGTCTGAGTCGGAGGGGGGGGTACTCCATGACTCCACCTCAAGACGCTCATCGAGTGCACTTCAGGGCTCCAAACACACACGCAAACAGGCATTCTGCACAGCATCCATCCTTTCAACTTGTTCTGATGCCGAACCCTACACGAAAGACCATAATC
>NW_023657584.1:0-5000 GCF_015228065.2 Penaeus monodon
TTTATTATTATTATTATTTATTATTATCATTATTATTATTATTATTGTCATTATTTATTATGATTATATTATTATTATTATTATTATTATTACTATCAATTTATTATTATTGGTATTATGTTGTTGTTGTCGTTGTTGTTTTGCTATTGTGTGTTGTGCTCCTACTATTATATATCTTTTTGTTATTATTATTATATATTATTATTATTGTTATTATTATTATTAGTATTATTAGTGTTATTATTATATTATGATTATTATCATTATTGTTATTATAATTATTATTATTGTTATTATTATTATACTATAATTGTAATTATTACTATTATTGCCATCATTGCTTTTTTCTATTATTGTTATTATATTAATATTGATATTTTTATCATTATCATCATCCTTAGTATTATTCTTATTACTATTATCCTTATTATTATCATTACTATTATTGTTATTACTATTATACTTATTATTATCCTTATCACCATTATTAGTATTATTATCATCATTGTCCATATCATTATGATTATTATACTAACAGCACAGTTAATAGAAACTCAAGAATGAATGCCACACTTAATGTAGCCTTTCCATGCGGAGCACTAATCGCCAGCACACAGAGCAGTATGGAATTCCTTATCCATGATGTCAATAACGACGTGAACGAGACCAGCTTCATTAGTGAACTCGGTGTCGCGTCGGCGGGGGAGATAATGGGGCCTCCCATGTCGTTAACCCTTAATCCCCACAACACTCAAGTCGAAGAAGATGCAGCTTCCCTTTCAGAATCTAATATCATGCAGCTCAGTGTCAAAGGTTTCACTTAAGCTAAGTATGAGCAATACAACTAGTATGCAGAGAAAGATCGATAACATCTATACAAGCAAAAGAAGCAGGTTCATTTTCCGGCTCACATCATACAGTGACTATTTTGAATAGTAATGGCTTTAGATATGAATGAGACAGTGGCTTGCAGTAACGACTGAACGCAGGATTTAAAGCCCATCTCCCAAGATTGCAGTCATAACAAATTGCACTGCAAAAACAAATATAGAGATTGGAAAATTTAAGACCCAAACAAGCAATCGATAGAAAAGTAAATCAAAATTTAATACAAACCTAGACTGCACTATCTCACTATAGAAGCAAGTCCAGATATTCATGCATCAAATAGAATGGCATCCTGTACTAACAAACGAGTAAGAATGCTAGCCCAGACAGGCTACAGACTTCTTCCTTTAAATATACATAAAAGCAGCTTCAGCTTAATAATACTAATCCCTTAAACTATAGGCCTATGATTATGTGTCATTTCAGGTAATAAGAAATAAAAAAAATCAGTAACCAAATCTAGGATATCACAGAACTCTCTTTCCCTGAAGAGAAAAAAAAAAGGTTTAGACTTTGGTGCAGCACACTTGCCTAGTGGCATGCCTCTTGTACTCACTTCATAGCAGGGATCACTCGCCAAATTGGCAACCGTCGAGACACCCTTTCTTGCAACACTTCTGGCACCTAGCGGCAACACAGAGGGTCAATTACATGAATAGACAGGCTCCTGATGAATGTACAAACGGGATGCACAAGTCAACCAGCTGAAGGAATACATCTCATCTCCCTCCATGCAAGACTTGACCTCTTCCTCGAGCTCAGTGGGTCCTGCTAAACTGCTGAAGGCCTAGACGTGGCTGATACCCTCTTATAAAAAAAATAATAATAAAATAAAGCGTTTTTCGTAGAACGCTAACCTTGATAAATAACAGTACAGTTGACCAGCTTGGCCCATTGTGGTAACCCATCTGTTCGTATGAAATGATAATAAACCTTCTAAAACCAGTTGTTTTGTGTGAAAAAGGACATTACATACGTATGAACAGTCTCTCTCTCTGTCTCTCTCTCTCTCTCCCCTCTCTCTCTCTCTCTCTCTCTTATCTAGGTTTCTTTTTACTTCTATTTACTGATTGCAGAGGCGCTATCCTGTTGCATAAGGTAACGGAAGAATATCCAAGGAAATCTGTTCTTTCTTTCTTTCTCATGCCATCTCAAAAGATGTACCTGATGAACCTTTTTCCTTTTTCAGAAACAGGAAAACCTAAGTCCAGAAAGAAGTGGGTCCAAGTACATTCCTGCTAAACAAAAGTAATGTCATATCTAAGGAAATCGGATAGACCCTTAACTGGAGTGTGTGTGTGTGTGTGTGTGTGTGTGTGTGTGTGTGTGTGTGTGTGTGTGAGAGAGAGAGAGAGAGAGAGAGAGAGAGGAGAGAGAGAGAGGAGAGAGAGAGAGAGAGAGATAGATAGAGAGAGAGAGAGAGGAGAAAGAGGAGGAGAGATGAGAGAGAGAGACAGAGAGAGAGAAAGAGAGATGTGTGTGTGTGTGTGTGTGTGTGTGTGTTCGTGTGTGTGTGTATGTTCGTGTGTGTGCGGGTTTGTCCATCTAGAATATTAATCTAATTGAGACTTCATCTAGCCGAAATATATCCAGTGAATTACTCAGTATGTTATCAGATCGTGGAAGATCCTGCATTTTAGCATGTTCACTTTCTTCCTTATGTTCTCTTACCTGTTGACAGAGCATTTTCAAAATGAATTGTATGTTTCATCTTGAGTCAGTAACATATTTTACTGTTATTTTACGCCTCACTCTCTCCAACTCATTTAGAAAAAAAAGTATGCTCTCCCCTCTCTCTCTCTCTCTATCTATCTCTCTTGCTTTCTATCTCTCCACCACCCCCACACGCATGCACGCACACCACCACGTACACGCACACATTCACGCTCACTCACACACACATTCATACACCCGCACGGGCGCGCACACGCACATGCACACTCGCTCTCTCTCACACTCTCTGCCCGTAACTCTGAAGTAAAAAATCCTCTAAGAATTCTTGAGTTTCCTCTCCCATTGCGCCTGCAAGATAAGAACGGAAAGCTATTAGTTTGCCCCAAGTTTAAGAAAGGTGCAAGTAATCAAGTGCCTCTCCTGAAAGAGGGACTTTTTTGTGATTATGAGTCCAGTCTTTTGCCTTGATGTTTGGTTTAAATGTGACCTTATAGTCCCTTCTTGTTACACACACATACACACGCACACATTCACACATGCGCGCCCGCGCGCACACACACACACACACACACACACACACACACGCACGCACGCACGCACGCACGCACGCACGCACACACACACAACACACACACACGCACACACACACGCACACACACACACACACACAACACACACCACACACACACGCACACAACACACACACACACACACACACACACACAACACACACACACACACACACACACACAAGTAAACAACATTCTGCCCAAAATGCTGCAGACTCAAAGAATGCAGAACAAGGGAGCACGTGTCGTCTCTCGTGTAATTATCACTCTAGTAAACCGAGAAAAATGACTCTGATGAATTCGTTCCCTGTTCTGACAGCAGTGAAACAACGGGAACAGTATTACAGATGCAGAGCAGCGGAGGGTTTGTATATATATGTGAATCATAATTTAAAACAAACATCTACACCTCTCTTTCTGCATTTGTAACTATCACGACACACACACACACACAAACACACACACACACACACATACACACACACACACACACACACACACACACACACACACACACACACACACACACACACACACATATATACATAAAATATATATATATATATATTTTATCATCAAAATAACGCTAAGCTCATGTTTGAGCAGCCGTGGACCTCTCCACCAACCTTCGCCACTCAACTCGATCTTGCGCTTTTCTTTCCACTTGTACCATCGACAGCCCGCAAATATCTTTGATGTTGTCGCTCAGTCTTGTCTTCGGTTTGCCTCTTCCTCTGTTTCCTATCACCATCCCTATCAGCAAGTTTTTTTTTCAATACTTTTACTTCTCATCACAAGACCAATAAACTTTAATTTCCTTTTGTTCAAGATGTCCAACAGCCGGTCTTTACAATTTATTTTTCTCAGCACCTCATCATTCGTTCTCTTTTCTGTCCAGTCAACACATAGTACTCGTCTACAACACCACACACACACACCACACACAACACACACACACACACACACACACACACACACACACACACACACACACACACACACCACGCACACACATATATATATATATATATATATATATATATATATATATATATATATATATATATGTGGTGTGTGTGTGTGTGTGTGTGTGTGTGTGTGTGTGTGTGTGTGTGTGTGTGTGTGTTTATATATGTAGGTAAATAGTTGATTCACCAGTAATACGGTGCAACTGTTGCAAAACATTTGTTGTATAGATAGTTCAATCTGAAATACTTTTCATGAAATTGTCATGTTTAGCAAATGGCACAAAAAAGTTTACAAAATTTCAATCTGTCCAAATATAAAATCTTGCAAATTTCCATAAACAATATCAAATGATTATGCCATTAATATGAATAAAAACTGAATAACCAAATCGTGTTCCAAATAAATATAATACAATTAAAACCTGCGGATAGCCAAAAGAGGTTAAACTCATAAATGTTATTTCATGGTTCCAAAGAAATATAATAGATTTCAGACACTATAAATAATCAAATAAACTAAACTCACACAATACCATCTCCATATGATTACTGTTGACATGCAGAGGTGAAAATCAAATCCAACACATACTGAAATAATCACAATTCAGCTTTTAATAAAAATAAAATATACTGTAACGTCCGCTGCAAACATAAACAATGCAATATACGAAAATATTAATCTTAGACATCTTGATCTCTGCTGGATAAACTGATTATGAATTCATGAGCAAGAAAACGAAATCCACTTCTAAATATATATATGTACATAATTCTTATCAGAAGTTAATTCCTTTAGTGTCACAATATACCATAAGAATTTTAGTCTCTGCACAGCACATTGCAATACTTTCAGAGCGACAACGAGATGCTCAATTCACCTCCTTTGCATTAATCGTCCTTG
>NW_023657584.1:20000-22500 GCF_015228065.2 Penaeus monodon
TAGAGAGAGGAGAGAGAGAGAAGAGAAGAGAGAGAGAGAGAGAGAGGGAGAGAGAGAGTAACATACAACGGAATTGACACAAAAATTTGAGGTACGCGTGTATTATTTTTTTCATTATCGTTTTACGAAAAAGCATGAATTTAATTAATCTAACGTCTGGTAACACGTTGCTTTATCATCATACTTAACAAAAGACAGAATCTGCTAATGATAAACATAAGGATTTCCGTGAAAAAAATGGACACTTTAATCAGTAAAAAGAGCAATTCCTAGTATTCGGAAAACAATACTTTTCTTTATCAGATATTTGAAGATTTCAAATAAATAAGTTACAGCTCATATACTGTATCTACAAAAAGAATGTCGTTGAATGGGGTTTGGCTTCCCAAACTATTGCAATTTGACCGGGAAAAACATGCGACTCATTTTACATGCAGGAACTTTGTGTGCAGTAAATGTCCAGTAGATTTTTTCCCGCGTTTCAAACATATTTTCCAATGAATTTATATCATTTAAATAACATTTTCCGAAAAAAAAACAATGTTAAGTGTAAAGACTGCTATCGGATTCTTTTTTCACTAAAACTAGATACATGACCCTTTATCTGAAACAGTATATTTTTGTAGTCGCAGCTAGCTATGGACGTTTGTAAAATATACAGTGGTGTCGCTCATCATGAAATATGTAACGTTTTTAGCATGTTCACCGAATCTTTCACATATATATGCACTGTGCGGTATAAGTGACCATGTAAAAGACCTTCTGTTTCTGTAAATGTTTACATTTGGCCTTTCCATATTCATCATGTACCCCAAAGCTAGAAAATCGATAGGATATATTGTTATACTTTAAAAAACTTCGTGTTTATAAATGGGTTTAAATAAATATGAATAACCTATTAGATGAAACTATTTCCTCTTTATCTCCCTGTCTATCCATCTAGTCTCTATTTTTCAATCTATCTATCTGTGGTGTGTGTGTGTGTGTGTGTGTTGGTTTTTTTTTGTGTGTGTTTGTGTGTGTGTGGGGGCGATGCGTGCGTTCATGGATGCATCCACGCACTCGCATGCGGCGATCTGTGCGTGCACTTGCGCTGATTTAAATAATTTTAGGTAAATCGAACCTAATATGAAAAATTTCCTTGCAAGGATCTATCTATATATGTATATATATATATATAATTATATATTATCTATATATAATATAATATATATATAATATATCTAAAAATATATATATGCACACACACACACACCACACACACACACACACACACACACACACACTCGCACTTACGTAAACACAACACACGCACACACAAACATACACAAAACACAAAAAAACACAGACACAAAACACACACACACACAGACACACAACACAAAACACACACCACACACACACACCACACACACCAACACACACACACACACACACCACCACACACTCCTAATCCCGATCCTCCCTCGGTTTCGAGGATGAGCTTGACTCCATATCAGATCGATGATCAGTGGCTGTGGGGCCGGAGATGACTGTTGAGGCCGATCCGGGCCCAGAGGGCTCGCCCGCCCCACGGGGCAGGTTTTGGGTGGGGGCTGCGTTGGAAGTGTAGGCAGCTCGAGTTTTTCGCGCTGTGCGTTTCTGGTGCGCTTTCCGTCGTACGTCGCTGCTCTGCTGCACAGGCGCCTGTGGAACTTTGCTTCGCCAAGTTGAGCGGTTGGAGCAAGCTGCTCCCAAGTGCTGATGTTGATGTTCATGTCCTTAAGGGAGGCTTTGAGAACTGGTTATAGAAGGGTGATAGTTGGTCCTCTTCAATTTGAGGTTACTGTTTTCTTATCTCTTTGGGGAGTATTTTGTTGTGGGTGTGAGTGCCCACAGGTATGGCTGGGTGTTGATGGTGAAGGGCGGAGATAACGGGGGAGGCGGTAGGCTCCCCGTCGGCTAAGGACTGGGCAGTCCTTGTGGTGCTGCTGCTGTGTCTGGTTCTGCTGGAGGATCGGGGAATGCTGATTCGTTTGCTTGCTTGCTTGAGATTTGCGAAGTTCTGGCTTCGCCCGGGCTTTTCACTTATTGGCCCGGCCTGTGTCAGCTTTTTATGGCTGTCTCATTTGTTTTGTCTGACACTTTGGGGCTTTATCGTGGCGGTGGGATTGCCAGCAGGCGCTCCTGTAGCCGTGGTGTAAGCATCTCGCATAATCTCTTTACCAGCACGACGGCTGTGTTCTGCGGCTTTGTCTTAGGAATTGCGTATGCACGCAAATTTTCTAAGTAATGTACAAGTGGGCATTCGGCTCGCCGCAATGCATGCAACACCTCTCTTCACGTTCTATTGTTTGTATGATCTGCCATGCACAGTGGTAACCTGGCGCATTCTGTGCAGAATGACTTCGGTACCTCTGTTGTTTATTTCAGAGAGTGCCAGTGGTACATACCCTGTGGCATCTGAGTACCACTGGCCAAGGGGGAGGTCTTTTTTCCCTTTCCTGTGAAGCTGCAGGGG
>NW_023657585.1:0-17500 GCF_015228065.2 Penaeus monodon
ATGCCACCCTGGGGGGGCCGCCGGCTTTGCAGCGGGGGATCCCACAAATCCATGGGGAAACAGGAAACGCCCCTCGAAAAGGCAAAAGCATTGCGTCATGGGGCCCTAGCCCCCGTCTAGGGAAGGAAAACGCTCTCTACGACTCCAGGGCAGCCATCGACTGTCTTCAACGCACTCACCAAAACATCATCTACCTTCGAGTACCCCCCCACAAGGGCACCGAGGATTCATGCTCTGGGTAAAATAATTGTAAAGGTATCTCCTTAGTACAATGGGAACAGAGGTGTTATACTTTTAACGTTTGACTCTTTTTTCGAGATTTTTACACCCGCAGTATAAGAACACGACTGTTTATTTATAGGGGTTATCGGGCCGCGCGGAGGGTCACGGTCGCTCCCCGGAGAGAGGGCGGAGCGACCTTAGGCGGGGTAGCTTAGCCGAACTCCCCCCGGAGGGACAAAAGGTGCCCTAACCGCGTCGGTGTTCACAAAAACTCCCGGTCAAACGGGGGTCAATAAAAAATTTACCCCGCCCCGCGACCCCGGGTGGTTTTTTTGTGACATTGGATCCACGGGAAAAACACCCCTGTGTCCCTGGAAACAAAATAGAATTATCCCATCCGAAAAAAAATAGAATTATCCCTCTTATTTGCTGCCCCTACCCGCCCTCGCCCTCGAGGCCCTTCAGGTGACCTATTTGGCGGGTCGTTGTTCTTGTGCTTTCCTGTTAAACTTGGGTGCTGTCCATGTTGCCCCTCATCCTCCGGGTCCCGGGTGAAATCTGCTTTTTCTCGTGTTCACAGTCCTCAAAAGTCTCGCACGGTCCCCCTTGACTTCAGATTCGTCCTGACCCCCCTCGTAGTCCTGGCCCGGCCTAACTCGGGGGCGTCCTCGTCCACACGTCCTCAAGATCTCCCCAGGCCCTTTCCCGGGTCCAACGTCCTCGTAACTTCATCCGATCTCGGGCGTCGGGGCAGGGGCGGCATCTCGGGGCGGCTGATTTGCGCTAGAGCCCGGGATTGCCCGGATCTCAGGCGCCCGCCGGCCAGCATTCGGGGGCGACGGGGCCTTGCGGAAAAAGGTTCTGGGTTCCGGGATTTAAGGGATTCTGGCGGGCAACATCTTTTCTGACGAAATCCGGCCCCGGGGGCCCTATGGCGATCTTCGATGTCGTCCTTTCACAGCTCCAAAGGGCCCTCCTTTGGTGCCGTGTGGTCCGACGCAATATAAAGTCGGGGAGCCAGACAACAGAAAAGGGCCAAGTAAGGAAAAGAAAGGCAACAGAAAAGATGGGTGGAAAATTTACCAAGCCGGTTTTCATAAAAATTTTACGGTTTTTTTAATTTTGGTTTTTTTTAACTTATTTTTCGTCTTTTTTTTCTTTTTGTGTTTTAATTTTCACAAGGTAAAAAAAAATAGAAAGGGGGAGATTAGAGGTCCGCATAGACCTATTTGAATCCCAAACCATTTTTGATAGTATGAGAATAATAAGGGAACGCATCGGCGATCCGCGAAGATCTATTTAACCATAGTGTCACACAGATGAAATAGAAAACTTGTACACAGACGCGACAGAAAAAATTGCGGGCTAAGAGAAAAATTTTTTACCCGGGCACTAAGACAATAAAAAGGGTCAGTTCTTTTATCCTGTGTGTTGAGTGAGCTAAATGTGTGTGGATGCGTGTGGAGTAAAGCTATCGTTAATGGAGGGAACGAGAGTGACCCCACAGAGAATAATCCAAAAAAAACAATTTTACGTTTTCATATAAAAAAACTAAAAAAAAGCATGCTAGCTTTTTACGTTATTTAAACTCCCACATTAAATTTCAACATATAAATTGCGACAGAATGTCGCATGAATAAAATGGGCATGAAAAAATTTCCCAAAATTTTTATCAAGCAATCTTTCGGGTTCAGAAATCGAACTCCGAGGTACTGTCTAGCTTTGCACGTCAACTTCATAAATCAATAACGGGGGGACCCTATCCCCAAAATGCCGTAATGACTGAAGCGACTGGGCCCCGGGATAAATACCCCTGCCCTCTTCTGCTTTGAAGGGGCGCTCGCAAAATTCCCAAAGGATATATAATTTTTTCACGAATCACACAAACGCTTGGGGGTCCCCAAAAACATGAAAGCGACTTGGGGAGGGTGAAAAAGGTTGATTAATAAGCAATAATGTTCTAGCTTAACCCATCCTACATATTAACGGACATAACCGCGGTCACATGCCCAAAAGGGAGCCAAACGAACGAATCTTTACTCTCGAACGAGGGACGAGATTATTGGGTTTTTACGAAACCCCCGGGGAAATAGGGGGCAACCGTGCCTATGATAGGGGGGAAGATCCTCGCTATATCCAAAAATAAATTTTGTTACCTCTTCGCCTAGCGCGAAGAAGTGTCACCAAAAAGCAATGTAAAAATGTAGTTTCCCAATGGTCTCGACCTACCCACGCCGCCCCGACAGGAAAAGAGAAAGTGAGGTCAGGTCAGGTCGGGGGCGAGGGCTAGGACGAATAAAATGAAATGGTTTTCGTGAAAAGAAAAAAATCCGAACGCGTTAATTCGTTGCAGATGAAAAAATAAAAATCTCAAAAAAACGGAAAATAATTAATTATTTTACAAAGAACGATTTTCTGTTTTTTGCCATACTCGATGCACGGAAAATACGATCTGAGGGGGAAGAATAGTGGAGAACGTGCCATTTCGTCATAACCTTTTAACCCAGAAAAAAAAAACACAACGGCTAACCATGTTGGGAAAGGGGAAAAAGAAAAAAAAGGGCCCAAACGTGTATTTACGTTTTTTTGGTTTTTTTTCTTCGACATGTCTTCCAGCGGTCGAGCGGTTTTTTCTTCGGGGGTGGGGGTTTTCGGTTGCATGCCAAAAGGATGCAAGGGCCCCTCGCTGCCACCAGACTTAAAAAGGCTATTCGTACTCTATACAGGGGTTGACAGGGACCAAAACACATTAAAGGGGTGAACACACGCTACGACGACGCTACGATTTGTCTAAAGGGTCAAAAGCGCCGCGTGGAGGCCCGGTCAGTGCCCGGAGAGGGGGGCGGGCTGACCTTAGCACGGGGACCTGCTACGTACTCCCCCGGAGGGGGGCGAGAGGCCCCTACCGTGTCGGTAACTTGGCAGGGACCCCCCGGTCAAACGGGGTCAGATATAAATGTGACCTCCGCCCCGCTGAGCGGGTGGTTCTTATTTGTGACTTTTTGGTCCACGTGGAAAACACCATGGGGTCCACTGGAAAAAGAAAAGAATTTCCCATCCTGTAACAAAATAATTATCCACACTTATAAAAATAATTCATAAACTGGGTCCCCCCAAAATTGCATCAAGGAATGAGCTTGCTGACAGACTAACCGACATTGGCAGGGTATGCCCCCAAATCCCCATGATCATAAAACCTGCAAACCTTACTGAAGGGGGGTGTACTGCGGCCCCCCCAAACCTTCCCCCTGCCCCTTCACAGGGGGAAAACGAGATCCTCCCCTGGGCCCAGCAAACTCAAACGCCACTCTATAACCTCTGGCACTCTCTGAAAAATCAAGAGAAGTCCGAAGTCATTCTTCACAGAATGCGCCTAGTTCCCCTTGCTGGCAATCATAGAGACAATAAACCGTAAAGAGAAGTGTTGCATGCTTTCGGCGAGCCGAACCCACACTCGTACATTTTTAGAGATTTGTGAACAACAAAATTCCCGAGACAGAGTCCGCCGAAAACAGCCGTCGGGCTGGTAAAGATTATGCGGTTGTTTACACCCGGCTACGAGCGCCTGCGGTAATCCCATCGCCAGGGTAAGCCCGAGTCCCCCGAAAAAAAGACACCTAAAAAGCTACAAGGGGCCGGCCATATTTGGAAAGCCCGGGCGAAGTAGAATTTCGCAGATCTCTCAAGCAAACTATCGCGTGCGGAGCGAAAATGGGGAAACTCAAATTTGAGCTGCACCTATGATGTGTTATTCCCCAAAAAGACAGGATGTTTAAAGAGAATATTACTCACCTAGTGCGGCTAAAGTATTTGGGTGGCATATATATATATATTAATTATATATATATATATTATATATATTTATAGATATATATATATATATATTAAATATAATAATTATTATAATATTTTATATATATATATATATAAAAATATTTTAAAAATATATATATATATTATATTTATATATATAAAAAATATTATATAATTTATATATTATATATATATATATAATATATTACACACAACCCACACACACACCACACGTAGTTAATATACATACGTGTTTGTGTTGGTATGTATATATTTTTATAAAGTCATATGCATGCTTTGTTTTTAATTTTCCCTTTTTTTATGGGGATATTAATGTGATTTAAGATAGTCTACACTATGACCATAATGGACCCAAAAATATCTCTCTACTTGGCAAAATAAGAAAATAGTGAACATTTTTTAGACCGTCTCTCTAGCAAAAAAATATTTCATCTTGAAAAACTACAGTACACGTATGAAAATGCTTTAATAAACATTTTGGCCATGGCTAAGAAGAACGAAACCGGTTTATCTTTCTGTGCCTACACTTTTTAACACTTTTTTTGTCCGCACGGTACAAAAGTCATTTTTGTTTTATTTTATAATTTATTATTTAGCCTTGGCATATTCTTTTCCCAAAAGTTTCCCAGACGAAAAAGATACGGGGAAATAAAACTCAGACGATTCTGTTTTTTTCGGATGTTTTGAATGGTCAAAAGAATATCACGGAAATTTATATTTGTTCTACATAATCAGTTACTTTTTGGTACGTATTTGAATACAAGGGGAGACTCTGTATCCCTTTAAATCAAATTAAAAATCATTAAAAAAAGTGACACATTAAAAATATTTTATGGAGTGTACGTCCGGAAAATGTTTCGATAGACAAGAAAAGATTTGGAGGCGCTTAGGGACCCCGCTTTTCAGCTGATTTCGGGAGTTCTAAATGTTTTATTTGACTTTTAAAAATGTTTATAACAAAAAACTTGTATATAGTGCTTTTCCTAATGTAAAATCATAAACAGTGGTTGATCTTTTAACTAAATTAAAAAAAAAATCAGATTTTTCAATGAACACAATTCTTAGGAAAAGGGGGTGGATAGAGCCACTGTCTAAAAAAAAAAAAAAATCGAGCAATGTGCTTTTGGAAGCACTATAAAACTCCGGGGCCATGACGTGAGACCCAACTCTGGATGACTTGGGGCGCATGGAAAATTGCTGTAGATTTCCCCAAAAATCTCGCTTTTGCATGAATTAGGAGAGTTTTTTTTTTCCAGAAAGCAGTTTTTTCAGTTTTTCTAACAAAAAAGATAAACTAGAGAATTTCTAGATTTGTCCGTCAGCAATCCGTTTTGCACTACAAACGCGTAACAGAAATTTTACTTTGTTCGTTTAAACTTGAAAAAAATTTTTCAAAGGGGAAGGGGGCCCCAAGGGGGCCCTTTTAAAATTCATTTGGTGCCCAAAACAGAAAAATCTTATTCAAAGTTTGAACCCCTTGGGGTTTAAATTTTTAAAAAACTTTTGGGACGGGTACATCTTCGCACAAAGTTTATAAGAAAAAGTGTGCCAAAAAATTATTGGGATTTGAATCATTTCCCCCATATAGTGTTTAAAGAGTTTGGTATGTTTACCTTTAACTTTCCCCCGCATTGGGTTCATGTCATGGCGCCCACAAGAGCCCAATTGGCTTCTAAACCTTACCCCGGGAAACCAAAAGAACCGATCCAATCTTTTTTTTTTAAACAGTGAGTCGAGCCTTTTTGGGAAAAGCGTAGGACCATTTGGGAGAGTTGTGTCGCACGAGCCCAGGAAGTGTTTTCGAATTAAATTTGCGACATTTCCTAGTTCGTAAGACAGTTTTTTGTCCCGAAATAAGCCTCAAGTCCATTTGACTGCAAAGGAAGAAAAATTTTGCCGGAACGGTGATGGGGCATGACTGATGAATTGGAATCGCCCTTTTTTAAGGGCACTATTTCGCAAATTTTTGCGCGGCCGATGGCGTTTCTTCTCACCCGCATATTCCTCTCGCTCGACTTTGATTGGTGGAAAAACCCGATGCTAGGGTTCCAAATTTGTGTTGGCCGCTGGGGTACAAACGACAAAATTCCCATAAGGTAGTTTTGGATTTCAAACACTTCATATTTCTGCCTAATTAATAGAAATAAAGCCCGAAACCCCGGCCCTTTTCATAGACAAAAATTAGGTTAAACAGGAAAATTTTTGGATTCGTGGGTGATTTTTGATTTTTCCCCCGGCAGGTGCCTGGGGTCCTAAACCCCGGGGCCTGTCCTGTCACTGGTGGAGAACTGCCTTCGTTTTGGGTGGGGTTTACTTGGATCGGACTGCGAGGGTTTTGGTAATAAAGCCCTGCAAAAAAACCATCCCGTCTGAATGACCCCAAAAAGGGGAGGGTTGGTCAGGAGACGAGTTTGGGGAGGACCCAAAAGGGGCATTTTTTTTTCTTTATAGGATCGGAAGGAAGCTTAAAAAATCTATGATTGCGGGGACACTATTAATTTGTGATACGGTGAAACACATATGTATTTAAAGCATTCTTCTTTTTTATTGTTCGTTAAAAAAAATACATTTATTATTTTATTGAAAATATATCTTTGTTACCAGATGTATCTCTATAGTCAAAAAAATTATTACGACAATATGAACTTTATCGTAACCTTAAAGAATTTTAGAAAAATTTTCTGTCTTGGTCTGAAATCCCCCGGGTTTCTTTTATGTCACAGGGGCAAGAATTTCCTAAAAGGGGTTGCTACGCCGCTGGATAACCATACATACATACACACACATACACCACCATACCACAACACCGGCACACACACAACACACACACACACACAAACACACCACACACACCCACACACACACACACACACCCACAACACACACACACACACACAACACCACATACATACATACCCATGCACGGGGGCCAAAAACCCCCATGCACGGAGGCACAGACCCAAAACACCCCCACCACACACACACACACACACCCATACATCAACATACAACAACTCACGGAGGCCAAACCAAAAACCCCCAATAATATGTTTGTGTGGTGGGTGTTGTGTGGTTATGTGGTTGGGTGTGGTGTGTATGTGTTTTGTGTGTGTTGGTGTTTGTGGGTGGTGTGTGTGTTTTGTGTGTGGGGTGTGTGTGGTTTTTTTTGGGTGTGGGGTGTGTGTGTTGTGTGGTGGGGTGTCTGTGTGTGGTGTGTGTGTGTGTGGTGTGTGTGTGTTGTGTGTGTGTGTGTGTGTGTGGGGTGTGTGTGTGTGTCACGTGTGTGTGTGCTGTTTCAGTGAGCGAAATTTTTGTGGAATTTCATTACGCACACGCGCAAAAACTGTGGAAAAAGGGTCTCAAAATGAAGGGGTTTTTAAAAAATTTCATTTGTCTTTGATTATGATTTTTAAGCCCCAAAAAAAAAAATCATAAAATAGGAAAAATGGAAAATTCAATTATACGAAAAAAATAAACTATATAAACATTCGCCCCCAACCCGGACATTTTATATATATTTTTATATTATTTTATATATATTAAGATATATATTATTTTTATATATATATAAAATATTATAAAATGTAGTTACACACACACACCCACACACACACACACACACACACACACACACAAAACCCCAAAAACACACCCCACAACCCCACACAACATTTTATATATAAATATATTTTTATATTATTAATTTTATAAATTTTATATAAAATACCCCACCCACACAACCAAAAACACACCACCACACACACACACCCCACACACACCACACACACACACAAAACACACCCACACCTCTCTCTCTCTTCCCCTTTTCTCTCTCTTCATACTCCCCTTCTCCTCTCTCCATCTCTCCTCTCTCTCCCCCCTCCCGTGGGTGTCTCTCTCTTCACACCCCACACCACACAGAAAGCCCTTTTAGGACAGCCCTTTAAAAAGGGGGAGGGCCCCCCGTGCCACAAACCAAAGATTTTCCCCCCCACATGCCTTTCACAACAAGATCCGGGAAAAACCCGATTCTTTCCGATAGCTGGCCCCCTGCCCGATCAGCAATACAACCATTCTTCATGGCCCTTCGGTCTACCCCCCCACAGGGCACTCTCCTACACCCTGGCCCCTTTCGGTGCTTCTTTGGGGGTTTGGGCCCCGCGCCCGGAGGGTGAAGTTGAAACCCCCTTCCCAAGGGGAAGGGGAGCGACCCAGGGTACCCCGTAGCCGAGGTAAAGAGTCCCTGCCCGGGGGCACGTTTCTGCGGGGTTTTGGGCCCCCGTCTGAACTGCCCGGTTTTGAGAGGACAGTTTTAAAAAAATGCATACAGAAAACACGTAAAAAACAGGGGACGTTGTGGTGGCAACTGCATATTCATATGGGCCTTTATTAGCCCCCTCCGGAATTTAAAATTTTGCAGTTAAGTTAGCCTTTTACAGACCAAACCAACACCAGATGTGTAATATAATTTACATCAATAAAAAAGGGAAAAATACATAAAAAAAAAAAGGGAATTGCAACTTGTCTTCAAAAAAATTAACTGGGATTAGAACGTTTTTTTAAAAAATTTTGGCAGGGAATTAAGCAGAAAGTTTGGGGGCCCAGCGCATGGCCTGAGTTAACAGTTTACCTTTTTTTATTCTTTTCCTCCATAATTAACGAAAAAAACTTATGAAAGTAAATTTTAAGAGAAGGTTTAAAAGTAGTCGAAAGACTTTAAATCGGGCTTGGGATAAATTAAAAAAATTTTTGGGGGAAAAAAAAAATTTTAAAAAAAAGGGGAAAAAAAATTTTTTAATAAAAAAAAAATGAAAATTCCCATTTTGTATGGTTGAATGGAATTTTTTAAAAAAAAAAAAATTTTAAAAAAAATTGCGGGAAAAAAAATAAAGGGGAAAAAAAAAAATTTTTTAAAATATTTTTAAAATTTTTTTAGATAAAATTTTTTAAAACTAAAAAAATTTTCAAAATTCCCCCTTTTGGGTAAATTTTAACAACTTTAAAAAAAAAAAGGAAAAAAAAAAATTTAAAAAAAAACAAAAAAAAAAAAAAAAGGAGAAAAAAAAAGGAGGAAAAAAAGATTTAAAAAAAGAAAATAAAAAAAAAGGGAAAAAAAAAACAGAAAAGGGGGAAAAAGCGAAAAAAAAAAAGAGAAAAGGGGGAAAAAAAGAGAGAAAGGAAAGAAGAAGAAAAGAAGGAAAAAAGAGAAAGCTATTAAAGGTAAATGATAGGGGCCCATTAGATTTTTGATAACCCCGGTAAAAAGAAAAAGAGGGAGAAGAGAGAGAGAGGAAGAGAGAGAGAAAAGGGGAGGGGGAGAAGGGGAAGAAGAAAAGAATAAGAGAGAGAAGAGGAAAAGAAAAGAGAGAGAGGGGAGAAGAGAGGGGAGAGAAGGGAAGAGAAGACGGGGGGGAAAATAAAATAAATTGATAGATAGATAGATAGAAAAGAGAAAGACAGAAAGAAGAGAAAAAGAGGGCCACAAAAAGAAAAAAAAGGGGACCCTATTCTTACTTTGAGATTAGTCTGGTCTTCGTAAGCCCTTTTGGCGTTTTTAGAATGGTATCCGCACGGTCCGAGCCTCGTCTGACCCTTTCCCGGTGTTGCAGCCGCCCCCCCATACCCCCCAGATGTAGACGCCGTGAATTTCGTGTCCCGCATCACGTGGTACACGCGGGGGGGGAAAGCCCTTTGGGCCGCCTTTTGGGTTGAAAAATACATTATGGCGGGGTAATCCATTGTTCCTTAATTTTTTTTATTCGTTTTTTAAAAAGGATCTTTGGAGGGGGAAAAAATTTTTAACATCAATTTTGCAAAATGGGCTTTGCATGAATTATACTTTAAGCTTATTCAAAACCCGAAGGACTAAGTAGGAGAAAAAAAAAAAAAAAGAAAAAAAACTTTAGAAACCACTGCATTTCAGTGTTTTCCCGGGGACCCTTTTTGGGTAAAAAAGCGAAAAAAAAACCTTTTAAATTTAAACCCATCTCAGAAATCTTTTTCGAAAAAACGCCCATCAACGGTTTTAAAATTCCACTTAGTTCCTTACTCAGATCCTAGGTTCGAAAAAGGCGGGTAATATAAACTTTAAAGCGCAGTATAAAAAACCAGTAGCCCGCCCCTAAACACAAGCCTAAACAAACCCTTTTCCGTGCCGATTTTTGCCCGCCACCGACCGACGGCGTCCCCCCCCCCCTTCCCGCAGAAAAGGGGCCCTCCCCAGTCCCTGAAAGATGTAGTTTGTCCCCCGAGAGGGGTCGCCCAAAAGACGGAGAAACCCCCCGGGGGTGCCCTCCCCGGGGTGGATGTGCCCAGGTTTTTGTGGGGAAACATGATATTTTGGTCTTCAAATTAAAAGGGAAAAAGTAAAACTTACATTAAAGGGAAATATTTTTAGATATAGTTTTAAAAGAAAAAACTTGTTGTTTCTTTTCCTGCTACTGACCCAAAAAAAATCATTAGATCTTTTTTGTTACCCGGGAAAATATCATTAATCTTACATTTTAAATGTTTTAAATAAATAAGGAAAGCGGGGTCCGAAAATGGGGATAAAGTGGGGGAAAAGTTTCAGGAATAAAGCGTTGGGAAAATTTTTAATTTCTGTTTATAATTCGGTGGCGGGCAAACAGTGTACACCTTTATTTTTACTTTTAAGGGAAAACCATGCCCCTTTTTTAAATTCCCGGTGGAGAAAATTATGCCCAAAATTTTTCCGAGAAATGAATTTTCATCAGAGACAGAGAAAGGGGGCCCCCAAAAAAAAATTAAAGAAAAGCCTTTTCTTACACTGAATTTTGTTTCATCTTCCCAAATGCCTCCCTTTGGGGTTTTTTTAGAAAGGTATCCCGCCCCGATTCCCAGCCTCGTTTTAAACGTGGGCTCATTTTCAATTTTGGATGTCCTTTTTATTCGAAAAGTAGAAAAATAAATTTAAAAAAGGGTGTGTTTGAACGCACCCACACACAAACACACAACCAGAATAATATATATATTTAATATATAAATTATTTATATACTATTTTAATATATTTTTAATATTTTATATAAATATATATAATATATATGTATTAAGGGATGTCTTTTTACATTTTAATATACACACATTAAAGAATTAAATAATTATATAAAATATTATATAAATTTTAAAATTTAAAAAATATTAAAAATATATATTTTATAATAAAATAAAATAAAATATATAATAAAAAAATATATATAAAAAATATTATAAATATATATCACCCACCCCACACACATACACACCCCAAAACACACACCACCCCCACACAAAACACATACACAACCACACACACACAGACACACACACACCACACATATTTTAAAAATATAATATAATATAAAATCATCAAAATAAAATATTAATTTTATATATATTTTAAAATATATAATAAGTATATATACACACAAAAATAAAATCATACAAAATAATATATATAAAATATAAAAATATATATAATACTATATTTATATATATATATTTTATTATAATATATATTTTTATGTTGTGTGGTTTGTGGTGTGTGTGTGTTGGGGGTGTGTGTGGGTGTTTTTGTGGTTTTGTGTGTGGGGTGTTTTTTTTTGTGTGTGTGTTTTTTTTTTTTTGGGGTTGGTGTGGGTGTGTGTATTACATATACACACTTTTTTTCATAAAACATATATGTAAATATAAATTTTTATATATATAATATATAATAGTATAATATATATATATTTTTATCAAAAATATATTTTATTAATTTTATATATATATGTGTTGGGGGTTTTTGGGGTTTTGTTTGTTTGTGTGTGTGGGGGTGTTGTGTGTTTGGTTGTGTGTGTGTGTTTTGTGTGTGTTGGTGGTGTGGGTGTGTGTGTGTGTGTTTGTGTGTGTGGGGTTTTGTGTGGGCGGATATTAATATTCATATATATAATTATTTTTAAATAATAATATATATTTTTAACTTTTTATATATGAGTATATGGGATATAACGGAATAACAAAAAACACCCCACACACCAACACACACACACACCACACACACACACATACCACACACACACACATACACACACACACACCCCCCACACAAACCCAAAAGGAAAAAATTTTTACAAAAAATAAATAAACTAAAAGGGAAACTAGGAATAATATATAACTAAAAAATAAAATAATAAATAAAAAAAATAACACACACACACACACACACAACCACACACACACACACCAAAACACACACAAAAACCCCCACACACACACACAACACAAGGGGAAAAAATAAAATAAATTAATATATAAAAAATAATAAATAAAAACAATAAAAAAGTAATTAAAATTTTAATATTAAAAAATATAAAAAATATATATATATTTATAAAATAATAAATAAAAATAAAATAATATATAAATTAAAAATTATTATTATAATAATAAATACATATCCACCACCCACAAAACACACAAAACAAAACCCCAACACACACACAACACACACACCACACACACACCACACACACACACAAAAATCTATATATATATATATTTAAAATATATAAAATATAAAATATATAATATAAAATTATAAAAATAATTTATATTAAATATATATATTTTAAAAATTTATAAAATATATTTTAAAAATTTTTTATATAAATTAAAATATTAATTAAAATATATATTGTGTGGTTGTGGGGTGTGGTGGTTGTGTGGGGTGGGGTGGTTTTTGTGGGGTCCTGTGTGTGTGTGTTTTGGGGTGTGTATGTTATATATATTTTATATAATAATGTATTTTTTATGTGGGGTTTTTGTGGGGTGTGTGTGTGTGTTGTGTGTATACATGCATACAGCACACACACACACACATGCCCACACACAACTTATACACGCAATGTGTATAAATATATAGATAATAAATATAAAAATATAAAAATTATAAAAACATAATTTTTATATATTAATTTTTAATATATATAATATAATATTTTTAAAATATTTTAAAAATATATATATATGTGTGGTTTTGTGTGTGGTTGTGTTGTGTGTGTGTGTTTTTGTGTGTGGTGTTGTGTTTGGGTGTGTGTGTGTGTGTGGGTGGGTAAGGGTTTTTATAAAATAAATTGGGGGGTTTTAAAATTGTTGTGTGTGTGGGTGTGTATACCCTGAAAACAGGGACACCCACAAAACACATGCCCCACTTACAACACGCCCTATGTATTTGGGGGGTAATATATATAAATAATTATAAATATAAGAAAAATATAATTTAAAACTTTTATATATAAAAATATATTCCCATATATTATATGAATAAAATATAATATATAATTTTATAAATTTTATAAAATAAAATATATAAAATATTAAAATATTTTATAAAACCTATTTTATATATATATATGTATTTTTAAAAATTTTATTTTATATTAAAATATATATATGATTAAATAAATATAATATATATATTTTATAATTAAAAAATATATAAATATTAAAATATATATAAATGAACCGTAAATTTAATTTTACAAAAATTAACCCAAAGGGATGAATGAAACGAAAATCTTCACAATACAAGAGATGTTTTTTGACCGGTTTTTGAATGCGTCTTTTGCAAAAAATAAATGGGATTTCTGACGAAGACGCCCAAACGAAACCCGGGCAATTACATCTTTTTGTATTGTGAAGAATTCCGTTTCTCATTCTACCTTGTCTATATAAAAATATAAAAATTTTTTAAAATATATATTTAATATAATATATAATATAAATATTTTAATTTTTAATTTTTATAATATATAAAATATATAATATATACATATTGTATAAAAAAATGCCCTATGCATACTTTTTTTATTTTAAAATTTTATGTAAAAGTATATATGCAAAATTAAAATATATCTATAAAATATATATAATAATATAAATAAAATTTTTAATATATATATTAAATATATATTTTATATGGGGGATATACAATTTTTAAATTTTTATACAAAAACGAAATTTTTAATATATATTATTATATATAATATATTATTTTAATTTTATTATATAATAATTTTATATATATATATATTAATATTATAAATATAATTATAAAATTATATATATATATATATATTTTTATATATATATATATATAATATTTATATATATTATTATTTATATATTATTTTCCTGACATTATGTAATAAAATAATGTATTCACCACACACACACCAAAATTTTAATAATAAATATAATATATATATAAATATATTATTATATTATTATATATATATTATATTATATATTATGTTATATAATATTATTATATATATATATATTTTATATATATATATATATATATATAAAATATATATATTTATATATCATATATATTACAATATGTATATATAATGTTATAAGCATATATACATACTATGTATGTTATATGATTTATATTTATTTATATTACTTATCTATCTCTCTATATGGGGTTCGTGGGCCAAAGTGTGACACTCTAGTTATGCTATATTTATGCATTAATGATAAAAAGAAAACCCTTAGTTACTTTTTATATAGAAATTAAGTGAAAAAAAAACCCAAAAATTTTGGGTTGTAGCTGTAAAAGTTTTTTTAAAAATGTTAAGGTCCGTACCAAATCCCCCCCCCCTCAACACCCATACAACCAAAAACCAGCCACTTGCCTAGGTACCTGGCATCTTGAGCATTTCAGCTTGACTATCATTGAGCTAGGTGAATCAGTGTTGATCCGAAAGAAAAAAACTGCAAAATTAAAGTGAACATAAAAAAGAGTTTTAAGATTTCTTTAGTTTTAGTGGGGAGTCAACTGCAAAATTCCGGTACGTCTTCCTCCTCAAGTTAGTGGTCAATGGGCCAAGTAACTAAGACCATTTGTAAGTATTTTTACGAAATAAATTTGTAAGTTCTTTTTGCACACGGTGTTTCTTATAGTCCCATTTTGTCATTCCTACATTATGGGGCACTGAAAAAGAAGGGAACCACACCACAGAGATACGGGGTGGGAGAAACACAGTGTTAGACGAAACACAATAAACTACACTTACACCATGAAATCACTCGTAGTACATAGACACGAGAACTACAATATCTATTGAAAGAAAAACCATTAGCCTCTTGGACAATAATAATGTATAAGAATGAATATATCAATAATGATGGCCATATATAAAACTACGAATATATTTAATTCATCATAAGGTTTTTACAGGATTAGTGATGAATAATGAGGCAGAATGTTCCCATTCGATCTGAAGTTTAAATTATATATGTTACTGCACATGAAAACAAAAAATCAACGAGCCCTATCCCTAAGCCCCCAGGAACGATTCTCCCCCCCCCCCCCTCTTAAAAATAATATTATTAAAGGGCAGCACAACCCTCAGAATAACGTTAGCCTAACCACCCCAAAACTTCCCAGGAAAACGCCTAACTCACAAAATAAAAATGGGTTTTGAGGGGTGATGTTGCCGCCATTCCTTTTGATGCTCATCGCTGTAATTTAGATCGTGTACCCTCATCACCACCAGGGTACACTTCCGCCACCCGGGGGTATTAGGAACCGCTGAAAGCCCTGTGGTCTCTGTTGGGTACTGCCCCATAGACGTGAAACTTGCGACCAAAAAGAAAGCAATGGTAAAAAGTAACGTTATCACAATTCTATGTTATGTCATCAGCAAAGTTTTTAATGGAAAAATGGTGGGGAGATAAAAATATATCAGTATAAACAGTGGGAAAATGCACTGTAATAAAAACAAATAAAAAATTAATAGTAGTGATGGTAAAAAAATACTACTACTATATTATTACTACTGATAAAATAAAAATGATGACATAGGTATCCAGTAGCAATAAATAAAAAGAATACGGATAATACAAATGAAACGCAAATTTCAGTAATGAAGCAAAGAAAATAGTAACGCAGCGTGCCTCATCACCGCGGGGTTCTATTTCCCGCTGCCCCTCTTCCGACCCCCTTCTGGCCGGGGCCCTCAGAGCGTTGCCCCCCGCTACCGTCGATTGCCCCCCCACCGACTCGTGATCCTTTTCACCCCCTCAGTCGACGCGAGGACAGGCCCCGGCACCTCGGGGAGAGGCCCCGAAACGGGAAAAAGGACCCAAGCTACCTCCAAGGAGCGGCCTTCGACCTGATTTTTGGGGTGGCCTTTTGGCAACTACGGAGGAAGGGGAGGGAAGGCGAAGGGAATCCCACTGTGGGTCGCTGTTTCCTCGAGTCGCCTTTCGAACCTGCGTATCTTTTCGGGGGGAAAGGGGTCGCCGGCGGCGAGTTTGGTTCTCGGCGAGGACGACGACGGAGGGACGGGAGGCGACCTGGACGGGCGCCCCCGACTTCGCGAGAAGGGAAATGAAAACAACAAAAAGCCCCAAAAGGATAGGACCCCGGGCCCCAATTTAAGGGGGGGGCCCCGAAGCACTTCATCGGGAAGGGGCAAAAAATGACCTCTATTTATACTTACTGTTGGGAAGATAATTAGATGCGGGGATGAAAACAGTTTTTAAAGGGAAAGGGGAAGCATAATAAAAAAAAGAGAAAAAAATAAAACTTCAGCAGTGTCAGTGATACTAATAATAAAAAAGGAAAATAAGGTGAAAAGAATAGCAACGTTGGGGACAAAAATATAACAGTGCAACTTTTGCAACTACCATGATAATAATCGAATAGTATAAAAACACTAAAAATTTGTGTAATAATGTGGGGGATAAGATATTTATAATAAGATAAAGATAATAATTAAAGATGAATAATAATAGTAATGATATGTGATAATAAAAAAATAAATAATAATAATAATAATAATAAAATAATGATAATAAAAAAAGAAATAATTAATGATGAAACATTTTAATAATAACAACAATTACCATTATTAGTTTCAAAAAAAACAAAAACAGCAATTTGATGAAATAATAACGAGGATGAAAAGAAAAAGTAAAAAATGAAATAATAAAATAACAAAAACAACAACAACACCCAACAACAACAACCAAAAACAAAAAATAATAAAAAATTATTATTTTTATTATGATTATTATTATTATCATTATTATATTATTTATTAAAGATAAAAATAGTAATAATAATGAAATTAATAAATAAAAAATGATATAAAATAATAATAAAAAATGTAATAATGTAATAATGTTAAAAAATAATAATAATAATAATAATAATGATAAAAATAAAAATATAATAATAAAATGATAATAATGATTAATAATAAAATAAAAAATAATAATAATAACAAAAAAACAACAACATAAAAAATAATGATAATAAAAATTTCCTTACCTTAATTTTTAATACAATAACAATATAATGATAATAAAAAAGTATAAGAGTAGGGAAAGTGATAAAAAAAATATAATAAAATTAAAAAAGGTGATAATGATATAACAACAACA
>NW_023657586.1:0-25000 GCF_015228065.2 Penaeus monodon
TTACTATTGACGGGGCTACAATTTTAAAAAACAACCCAACAATCTCTTGGCAGGCGGACTCGCGGCCACCTCCCCAAAAGGGGCTGTGGGAAAATCCAAGTACGTGATCATAGTCTAGATCAAATGTAAACATTTAAAATTGGATATCCCCTTTTGCTTTTTTTTTAAAGTAATCACCAAATAGCTTTTTTTTTATCTCTCATACAAACATAAAATTTCTTATTACAATTAGGAGTTTAACCCAGTATATTTTTTAATAATTTCTTTTGTTAAATAAAAAGGAAGTGTTTTATAAATTTCAATATGAGGAAAAATTGCGAAGGCAAAACCTTTGGCCTAATGGTAAAACCCGTAACAAATTTTTGTTACAAGTATAAAGAAAATTTTCGTAGATAAAATATTACTACGTAATTTCTTTATATTTTTTAATTAAAAAAAGTAATTTAAAAGTACCGTTTGATTTTAATCTAGAGGCCACTGCCTTAAATTTTCTAAAAATTTTTGTGATTTCCCCCCCATTCCCCTTTTACAGTGGGTATGCCCCATTCCTCAACGATCGGGCCACCTTACATGAGCATCTTGTGATGAAAATAGGGTAAAACCGAGGTATAGACCCCAAAGAGTTTTACTGCCATTTTGGCATACTCATTGTTTTTGGCCGATTTGGTTTAAAGGCCAGAATTCAGTGTTTTCAATGGGGTGAAAAGGGTAAATAAGGGTTGTTTTTGAGCGGCGATCAGCATTTCATTCCTTCTTCATTCTTTTTTATTTTTACACCCCCTTTTTTCTTCTTGGCCCTTTTTACCATCCAAAATTTTGATTTTTCTTTTCTAAAAGCTAGAGACGCACTCCACGTGAGAGGAGTAATCCGCATGTCAGGTTTGTCTGTAGCTTTTTTTTTGGGGGGGGGGGGTGGTCAAATCGTTCAGGGATGATGGATTTGTGCGTGGATTGAAAATATAAAAATGATGCAGCTAAGGGAGTGTGTAAAGGGCCTGGGACCAAACCTTCACATTACCATTATTAAAAATAATCCAGAGGGACCTGAATATTGTCTGAACAGTTGGATAAAACTGCTTCTTAAATAAATTGGGCACACAAGTTTGCCCTCAGGGGCCCGATTATGGCTAAAAAGTGAAACATGTTATGAGGGAAGCCAAGATCCTTTAACGTCGACATATATTTTAAAGATAACACATTCTCAGACAAAGGGACTATGATCTTTCTCCCCAGCTACACGAAAATGTTTGGATAGGTCGTGGCATAGAAATTTAACAAAAAATTTAAAAATAATATATATGTAAAAAAATAACTTCAAGCATAATATTTTTGCTCGATGTTTAATGTATTATGTATTTTAATTTTTTTTTTTTATGTGACATTTCTTGATAGATTTTTTAAAATTTTAAATGTTTTAACATTTTAAACGAAAAAAGGTATTTACCCTTAATGACTGTTTATGCGGAAGATAATATTAAGAATCAATCAACCTACTTTTTTTCATACTATATGTTTTTTTTCTTTTTTTTTTTCTTTTTTTTAAAAATAATGATTTAAAAATTCTGGAAAAAAAAATTGCTTTAAGCCCCAATTAGAATTTTTTTTGGGGGTAGACTTTTTTTCCTTTTTTTAATACTTTTTCATCTGGTGGATAAGTTTTACGATTTTCTAAGCTGCTCTTTTTGCAAAAAACACAATAGTTTACTGAGTTGGTTTTATCATGACATTTTGTGCTTCAGCAGACAGTTTTTTCAACTTTATGTTTTTCCCTCCTTCCTGAGCTCCACTGTGTACGTTCTTTTGTTCTTTTAAATGTGTTACTGTCCCACAGTTGATGTGTTGTGTTTTTTAAATTTCCCCCGTCCCCCAGGTCATTAAAAAAGGGGGTAAATGAGGTCCTGCCACCACCCCATTGGTACGTTCGGGGACGAGTGATGTTGTAAGAAGGGATGCAATGTTAAGGAATTGTGGAAAGGACGACAGTGGTGGCGTATGTATGTGGTGAAGTGTATTTGTCAAATGAGCCGAAGTGAGGGGGCGGGGTTTTGAAATCCCGAGGAGGGCGGTACAGATGTTTCTACCTTTAGGGTTTTTGATTTTTTCCCGTTTAGTTTTGGGAAATAGGAGAAATTTTTGGGCGTTATTCACCTTTCCTTTTCTTACATAGAGTCGGGAATAAAAAAGGTATTATAATATTATCTATTTTTTTTTGTAAAAAAAAGATAAAACAGGACAAAACGAAATAGGGCACAGTAAAACAAACACTAAAACCAAAAAGACAAAAAAGACTTTTAAAACAATAAAACACGAGACAAATTAAAAACGAGAACCCCCTTCTCTCACATATAAAAACTTAATCACTTTCTCTTATTGCCGAGACCCCCTTCTTGGGGGACCACAACCCAGTCCAGCACTTGACCTGGCTGGAACTCGAACCGATTGCCCTCTTGAAAGGGCCGGGGACTTTTCCTTTTACCTGGGCCCCCGAAAGAGTTTGGTTCAAACAAATTTTACATAAAAAAACTTGCATTTTACACAAAAAAAGTTCTTTACATAATAATTAAAAAACTTTTAGGAAAATTATTTCATAAAAAAGAATAAAAATTCCTTGAAACAAAAAGTTTAAAAAAGTACAAAGAAAACCCTTATGTACTGGGAAACGTTCATAAAAAAGGTAAAAAAAGTAAAAAAAAATAAAAATATAAAATGTAAAATATTCATAATAAAGTTAAGATAAAAATAATAGGTAAAAAAAGTTAAAAATTTTTTGCAAATTCATTTCTGGTGGTGGTCTCTTTTCCAAGGGTTTCGTCTAAAACCGATTTAAAAATTTTTTATTAAAATATACTAAAATTTTAAAAAAACATCTAAAAAAAAAAGCAAACCAAGAAAAGCTAAAACAAAGGACGGGGGGAGAGGCCGCAGGTGAGTCGCCCCAGGTGGTTCCCCTTTTTTGTTGCGCAGTTTTCCTCACCGTTGACGGGCATCCTCCCCCCCGGGGAAAAAAAACAGGGGCTTTGGGCGTACGAGGGGGTCGAGCTGCGACACCCCCGTGGAACGAGGAGGAACGCCCCCCTTTCATTCAAAAAGGGGGGAACGGAAAATATGTAGGGGACCGGGGGGACGAAAACCAGGCGGTCCACTACAATGCCTATTTGTATATCTTAATTTTATTTTACCAGATTTTCTTTCCTTTTTCTGTCTGTTCCCTTCTTTGCCATCAGCCACTTTAAACGACAACGTCTGTTGTTTTTTGGTAAATGGGCTGTCAGATATTTCATCCTAATGGCTTAAAAACTTTGATATGATTTCCCTCTTTATCATTTTCCCTTTAAATTTTTTGCTGGCCCGCCTGCCCTCTCTCAAAAAAACAGAAAAAATCCCTCCTCGAAATCGCCCCCCGACATTGTTCTGCAGATTCAAAGAAAATCCTAAATTAAAAAGTCACTCATTTAAAAAACTAGAATCGTAGATTCTAGTTTTTTGTTCGCATTTTTATTTACTTTTATAGACACACGTCCATGACACTTTTGTAGGTGATGTAGTGAGGAACCCAATGAGGACACCCGTGGGCGGGAGACTTCAGGCTCAGGCCAGGAAATAGGGCCCGTTTGTGTCCTCGCACAGAGGGTGAGGGGACGAAGCTGAAGGCTCAGAACCCACGCCCTCCACGAGCCAACTCTCCCCGGCGATGCAGGCCTACCAGAATAAATCAAATACAGAAGAGCTTAGAAATGTAAAAGAACTGTGTTTGTGTTTGTGTGTGTGTGTGTGTGTGTGTGTGTGTGTGTGAGTGTGTGTTGTGTGAGTGTGTGTGGTGTGTGTGTGTGTGTGTGTGTTGTGTGTGTGTGTGTGGTGTGTGGTTGTGTTTGTGTTTGTTTTTTGTTGTGGTGTGTGAGAGTGGTGTGTGTGTGTCAGTGTGGTAGATATATTTTATATATATAGTTTGTTGTATGCACTGATTTAATAATTTTAGGTAAATGAACCTGATCGATGAAATTTTCTTGGGCAGGAAACTTTACCTTGATTGCCTATTTTAGCCCTAGATGGCAAGCCAGCCCCAAGGCAGTGCTGGTCCCAAGCCGGATAAAATAAAGAGAATGATTCCTAAAAGGTACACCGGCACTCATCCGTGGAAGGAACTGGGACCCTCACGTACTCACTCCAAGATCATCCCAACATGAAAACTACAATTAAGTATCATGCTGTGTACCACGGCGGCTCAACATGAACCTACCGTTTATAATGATGATGATATGTTATGTAATATATGGATATACAAATATATGTGTATAATATATATATATATATATATATATATACTATATATATATATATAAGTATGTAAAATCTACAATAATCGCTCCACCTTCCTGTACGTACATGACTGTGAAGTAGGCCAGTGACCGTGAATTAAATCAGTGACCTTGACGAAAGCACAAACCGCAAGCGCAACCAATGTCACAACAACATAATTCAATACCCGGAAATCATTAACCTACTTTCAACATATCGATTTTATTTTTCGTACTGACGCATCATAAAGAAATATGAAACAAATGATGACGACAGACGAGTATCCCCTCCAATGCAGGTGACCGTGACATAGATTTGATCACAGCGTAACCACACCACTTGTCGAGAGTGAAAGCGGATAAGTGTAGGTGACAATCGCTCCCACTTTCATGTTACGTACATGATTGTGAAAAGTAGGCCAGTGACTCGTGACGTAACATGACCTTGACGAAACCACAAACCGCAAACCGCAACCAATTCCACAACAACATAATCACTACCGGAAATGCATTACCTACTTTCCATATGCATTTTATGTTTCGTAACATGAGCATCATAAGAAAATAATGAACAAATGATGTCTGACAGACGAGTATCCCCTCCAATGCAGGTGACCGGTGACATAGATTATGATCACGCGTAACCACACAACCTTGTCCCGAGAGTGACAGCAGGATAATGTAGGTGGAACAAAATCGCTCCACAATTCACACACGGTACATTGAATGTGAAAGTAGTCCAGTGGACCATGACGAATCAGGTACTTACGGAAACCGCAAACCGCAACCAATGGTCCCACAACAACATAATCAATACCCGAAAATCATTAACTACTTTACACATGTGCATTTTCATGTTCGCATGACGCATCATAAGAGAAATAATGAAACAATGATGTACTACAGAGAGTACCCCTCCAATTCCAGGTAACCGGTGACAATAGATTATGATCACAGCGTAACTACACACACTTATCGGGAAGGAAGGGGGAGAACTGAAGCAGGATAATGTATGTGGACAGAATCGTCCCCTTCATGTCCGTACATGAATATGTGAAAGTAGGGGAGTGCCGTGACTTAATCAGTGACCTTGACGAAACCACAACCGCAACCAATGTCCACAACAACATAATCATACCCGGAAATCCATTAAACCTACTTTCACATATGCATTTTATGTTCTTAGCTGACGCATCATAAGAGAAATAATGACAGCAAATGATATACTACAGACGAGTATCCCCTCCAACGCCAGGTGACGAGGTGACATAGATTAATGATCACACACCTTGTCGAGAGTGAAAGCAGGATAATGATCACTAGGCAACCACTATACCATAGCAACGAATGCTAAAAAAACGCGCACCCTTGTGGTGAAACTTGTGCATCATACAGAAGATGACCCCTGATGTGATTAACTAATCATATCCGTAGCCTAAATCATTACTCATAACCAGTGATGTACAGACGAGTACGCCCATCCAATGCAGGTTGACATAGATCAATGATCCCACGTAATCCAAAACCTTGTCCGAGAGTGAAAGTAGTAACCCAAGACCGTAGCTATGAATGACTACACGCACACCTTACAGTCCAAAATAGACATTCATAACAGAAGATGACATATCCGTAACCGAAATCATTCACCCGTAGGCAGATGCGCAGATGATCCCCCGCGGCTCCTCCCATCCACACCCGCAATATTCACCATGTTGAAACACTTGTACCCGAGATCGAGAATGGAATTCTGTTACAGAGCGAGGGAAACCGTCTCTCCTAATATTGAAACTGTCAAATCAATAATAAATAGGTCACAAAGGTCTGCTAATGACCGATAATTTCGCTCCTCTCTCACTGTACCAGAGATAAAAATCAATTACGGTGTAAAAAGTATTATAAAAATTCGCCCATTACAATCATACACCTTTATTTTCGGATTGTATAAACACTTTGGCAATATGCACCATGTTTGATCTTTAAAGTGAATCGATAATTTAATCCTGCTAAAGACGAGTGATCACCCTCTTAATTCATCATATCCATGAAATGTCCCTCTAATGATGCCTAAAAAGCGCGCTCCAGACTAAGGATGTCTCCTCCTCTCCGAAAGTACTAAGAGAATCTGAATATAGGAAGAAGAAGCACACAAACAAACGAACACAGTGCCCCAGCTGCTGGAAATACGCAAAGTCCCGAGAGCAGTTAAACACCGCCTTTCCGGTTCCTACCTGCCCGATCCACATTCCGCTCATGATCCCCGATAGGAAGCAATATGGTAGAGGAAGAAAGACGCAAACAAACAATAGCACAAAGCCGATGGACGTACTAGTTCGACCCCATTTTCCACCCCTCCCCTCCCCCTCCCCCTCACACCACAATATTTCACCCTGTTTGAATGTAACTGAATCGATAATTACTCCTGCTACAGACGAGTGTCCCTCACCCATTCTAATTCATCATAATCCATAAATGTCCCTCTAATGATGAACTAATCACGCTCACCTAAAGGGTGTCTCTACTCCTCTCCCAAAGCAATAATAAGAATATAGAAGAAGAGGAAGAAGCACACAATCAACCAAAAAATGCATACAGCTGCTGACAACAAACACGCAAAGTCCGAGACAGGGAAGCCTCCATCCCCCCAACCCGCATTCTCCCTATATTCCGTATACGGCAATAATGGTAAAAGTCTTGACACGGCGGTTTTACGTTGAAATCGCCAAAACATCCCAATATTAAGAATTCATTTGCAATCAAAAGGATTATAAAATACGTTGCTGTAATCAATTGTCTTTATTCAGTCTTCATATATGCCTTTTAGTACGAAACACAGACCAAATACAAATCATATCGCCCCGAATTTCATATACGAGGATGATAATATGATCATTTCTTTCTTATTCAGAGGTATGACGGTGACGGTGCATCGTCTCGTACCTTGAGTGTAACCAACAAGAAAAGGAAATCTTTAACCCTTACTACGATTGACAATGTTCGCAGTACGTAAATATAATACAAAATATATGCATATAACACTAATCCATTTCTCACTCCTATGCATATATAAAAAAAAATACTTGCAAAGACCATAATCAATATCTTTACAAATTTTACAAATGCATAATATACCAAAGATGCACCTCTAATAAGAATATCTCAACAGAAATTTCTTAACTTCGCGGGAACGATTGATAAACCTTGCGAACTCCTCGCTTCTTTTAACATGTTTACAATTCGTTTCTACATCCAAAGGTTCTTCATAATAAAAAGACATTCAGTGAACAGGATCATGCCCAACTCTTGTTGTACCAACATGCCTTTAATATACTTTCAAGAAAAAAACCCACCAAAAAAAAATCACGCGTCCTAACAGGTGATAACCAAATCAGATTAAAAATAACGGCTTATATTTTTTGTGTAAATGGTAAATGCCGATAACTTACCGACACGCACGTTGAAAAATTGCAGGCTTATACACAGGTTTTAATCATAATATACGGGTGCAACCCTAATAAGAATAAAACAGAACTTCTTACTTCGCGGGAGCGAACTGATAAGCTTCTTACATCCCAAAGGCATCTTTACTAATAAAATACATTCACTCAAAAGGATCATCATGAAACTCTTGTTGTAATCAATGTCTTTTATTATGACTTTCACAAACACACATACTAACAGGTGATAATACAAATAAAATACATAACAAGCTTAAGATTTTTCTGGGTAAATGTAAATGCGATAACCGACTATCTCATACCTTTTGAAATGTCAAGCTTATACAACGTTTGAATTACCTAACATTTTGAAAAGTCCCGGTTTTATTCTATTTAGAGAGTGTTTAACTAGGGTTTTTCAACGCATCTGCCGGAGAAAAAGACGGTTTTCCTCCCCTCCTATTCCTTCTGAACCGTTTATTATCTACCACTAGGACCACCAACCTGTCCCCAACGTGCTGAACCAGTTATGTTTTGCTAATTCAACCTCAGGGGCATGCGGTAAATATTTCCTAAATTTCCCGCTCAACTCTCGAATTTTGTACATCAACAATGCAAAATAGGAATATGTTCAGCTTTCCCATATGTATAACTCGTGGCACGCCAATACAGTGCATTCTCCTCTGACTATAAAAAACCAGGGTTAAACCTCGATTAGGGATCCTCTGTTTAGATGATTAAAAAAGGACAAAAAAAGATTAATTAGAGACCAGAAGGTGGACTATGCTTTTTCAGTAATTTACTCCCCCTCCACAAAAATGTCTATAGTACCTCCCCACAAGTATATCAAGAAAAGAACTATGCAATTGGTAACCACTAATGTTGGTTACTATAGTTTCATTCATCCTAAGCAAATATGCTGTTTTGGTCTCCTACACGAACGGGAAATATTGTAAAAAGCACAAATAACATTGCCGACGGAAATAATCAACTAAACTTTACTTCTCATTTCCCCTGCCATGGTCTTTCTCACAGTCTACAAACATGCTATAAAGTATGGGACAGATAAGTTGCTATCCTTTAAAGTCGGCTACGGCTTATTGTAATTGCATGTATCTAGCAATATTTTTTTTGGTCTCCTCCAAGAACAGGAAAAATATTTATAAAAGGACACAAATAACCTGCGCAACGGGTATAATTCAACCAAACTTACATTCTCGATTTCCCTCATTGCCTTTTCTCAAATATGCAGCAAGAATGGAGCTAGATGATGGTTTTATCTTTAAGAGACGACCACCTCACCCCAGTCGCTATGGTGATTTACTTTATCGGGAAACGTACATTCAGCCCACCGCTTTTTAAGTAACACAGTGCATATATTTTCTCAATCTCCCTATACAAAGAGAGAAATATTTTTTAATACTTTGGCACTGAATAAAACTTTGACACTCGCTCTCTTTTAATAGTTTCTGATATCTTAATACAATTCATAAAGCAAATGAAAAAATATATATTCTTAACAAATCCTTTGCCTATGATTTTTCACTATGTCCCTAGATTTTTGTAGTACGAAACATTAAAGGCCCATAAACTTATTTTTATCTTCAAAATCAAAACAACAGTATAACAGAAGCTTTCACATGATTATTTTTTTTCCCTTTTAACAAACCTATGTCTTTCTCAAAAACAAAATTTTATAAGATTTAAAAGAAGACGGTTAAAATAAATAGAACCCCCCCCCCCCCCCCATGTTTAAGCTTTTTATAATTGTACGTGTATTGGACAATGACCAAAGTCAAATTCGCCTAAAGCAGAGATTTTTTGACCACGGATATGTTTACCCCAGTGGTAAAAAAAAAAAAAATATTAGTTACACCCTCGATGCGATGGATCCTTAAGCAGACAGCATGTGATTTTCCAACTGATAATGCGTTTTTTTTTTTCTTTTTTCTTTTCTTAAACCGAGTTATCTATAAAGGTGCTTTCTTTGTTGTGTGTCTACATTAGATATTCTTGTTTTAACATGGCAGTAAAGGGTAATATGACGATCAACATACAGTCCGGTGTATGTAAGTTATAAGAGAAGGGTTAGAAAATCACACAGTCCTAAAGGGGAAAAAGAAAGCCGCAACGAAGCAATATTTTCTAAATGACAATTAAAAAAGCATTCGTTTTAGGAGAAAAAGATATTCGCATTACCTCATAATAAGGGAGGGAAAAGCTTCTTTTCATAACTTAGAGACGCAAAATGCCCTTTTTTTTCAAATACAGGGTGATTAAATTGAACGTAAATGTAATGACTGAGCAGTTTTTTCACGAAAACTTGGGAAATAATAATGGCAAGTGTTAAAATGTTATAGCATTGGCTATCATTATTAACAAAACGTCTTATTTATCTAAAGATGCCTTCCTACACTCTTGACAATGCTCCAGGCCAATAGCCAGATAACGGACGACCACAGACAGGTATCAGGAATACCGCTGCTTGTCCACGAGATAATGACTTCACCGTCATAGTAAACATTATGGACGTGCGAAGTGATAATAGGGGGGGGGGGCACCCCCCCCCCCCGGAAAAAAACAAAACAATATAGCGACCCATGGAAGTACTTTTCTCGCTCCTTTTCGTGAAGACTGTCATAGTTAATGAATATCTACAATGGAATCGCACCCCTTCAATCATTTTACCAAGTAACCCCCATGTCTAGATAGCTAGAAAGTTTTATAAATGCTCGCGTTCTCGTTGTTGATCTTCGTAGCATTCGTTCTTCACACCCACTCGGTCCGCTATCTCACCTCTGTTGCTCCCTACCAAACATGCATATCTCTTGGCGAGGCCTCACCCTTCTCCTAATCTGCTCCATCCTCCCCTCCCCCTCGACTTAAGCGCGATGCCGCCGCCGCCCTCGCCGCCGCCGCCCTCGCCGTCGCCCGCGTCGGTTTTACTTCCCCGCCGCAGATCCGCGTCGGTGATGAGTGCGGCGCGTGACGTGAATATAAGTCCCTCGGGGATCATGCCTCTGTCTGTTGATAATGGAGGTGAAAAACATTACAGGGAGAAATATTCGCTGACGACGAGAAACTCTGATAACGTAGGCAGTTACATGCTGATAGTATAATGTAACCGCCAGCTAAAAGGTTTTGTTACAAGGCATTGTGAGGAGTGCCATTGGCGGTCGCACATTTAGTTGTGCAAATGTACATCATTCGCAGACGTATGTACTTGTCTCGCTGACAATGTATTGGAGGATTGGGTATATTTCTTCTTTATACAAGGTTAGATGGTGCTTTATGCAAAAATACATATATGATGCCATTGTAAGCATTATTTGTTCATTTTAAGAATAAAAATTACACTTTTTACATAAGGAAACTTTGGTAAATTACTAGGCATGTATGGTCGGATACGGTTGCTAGTATGTATAAGCCTCTATCGAATCTGAATGCTCCTTAGGGGGGGGGGGAAAGAGTGACATGCCCGCAGACAGCAAATCTGCCCTGTTTACCGCGTATTTTCGTCTGCGAATGGGAAAAATAATATTAATTTGGCGAGTAAGCGAGAAGCAAAACTTGAATGAAATGAGTGGAATTTAACTTTCTGAGCAAATTCTCGGCGGCAATTGTTTGTAGCTATATGATTGTGTATTGCAGTCATACGAGTAATTATCTATTTTATACTACTAATGAAAACAATTACTGTTTTATCAAATTTTATGTTTTTCTTCGCAAGGAACCTCAAGCTTTGATATGGTGCTATAGCACCACCATTCCAAGTCAATCATTCAATACCATACCTAGTGTTTGTGTGAAGTTATGTTATAGCTCCCGTTATGATTAATAATCACCATTTTTTTGCACATCTCGCGGTAAATACAGCATCGCGCTAGTCGAGGGTAGAGGGAGGAGGAGCAGATTTATGAGAATGGTGAGGGCCTCGCAACGAGATATGGCATGTTTGGTATGGAGAACAGAGCGTGAGCTAGCGAACGAGTGGTGTTAAGAACGTATATTCTACGAAGCTCAAACAACCGAGGCGAGCATTTCTAAAACTTTCTAGCTATCTAGAACATGGGGGTTTACTTTGGTCAAATGAGTGGAAGGGGTTGCGATTTCCATTGTAGATATTCATTACGATGGCAGTTTTTTCTTCACGAAAGGAAGGCGAGAAAAAGTACTTCCATGGTTCGCTTAATTGTTCGCCTCTTCCTCCTTCGCACTCCATTAATGTTTTACTATGACGGTGAGTCTTAGCTCGTGACAAGCAGAGGTATTCCCTGATACCTGGCGGTGTCGTCCGTTTCTGGTATTGCCTGAGCTTGTCCAGAGTTTTAGGAAGGCATCTTTAGATAAAGAAGAACTTTTTGTTTTATAAGTGATAGCAATGCTTATACATTTTAACACTTTCCATATATTTCCCAATCTGAAAAAACTGCTCAGTTTCATATACATTTACTTCAATATCACCCTTGTATTTGAAAAAAAAGGGCATTTTGCTTTCTCTAATTTATGAAAAGAAGCTTTTCCTCCTTATTATGGGTAATGCGAATATTTTTTTTCTTCCTAAACTAATGCTTTTTTACTTGTCATTTAGAAAATATTGCTTCGGTTTGCGGCTTTTTCAAGACGAAGAGAAACTTTAGGAGCTGTGATTTTTCAACACACTTTCTCTATAAAGTTACCTCTCGACTGTCTGTTGCTCGTCATATACCCTTTCTGCCATGTAAAACAAGATATCTAATGTAGACCCACAACAAGAAAACACTTTATAGATAGACTCGGTTTAAGAAAAGAAAAGAAAAAAAAAACGCATCAGTTGGAAAATCACATGCTGTCTGCTAAGATCCATCGCATCGAGGGTGTCAACTAGATATTTTTTTTTTTTTTTACTCCCACAGGGGGGTAAATGGCATAATCCTTGGTCAAAAAATCTCTGCTTTAGGCGAATTTGACCCCTTTTTTTTTTTGGGTCCCAAAATTTTTTTGTCCCAATACCGTAACAATTATAAAAGCTTTATAACATGGGGGGTTATATAATTTTACCTCTTCTTTATATTCTTTATAAAAGTTTTTGTTTTTTTGATAAAGACAATAGTTGTTTTAAAAGGAAATAATCAATGAAAGCCTTCTTGTTTATAACAGGTGTTTTGATTTTTGAAGATAAAAATATTTTATAGAGTCCTTAAATGTTTTCGCTACTACACAACTAGGGACAGAGTGAAAAATCATAGGCAAAGGAATGTTAAGATATATATATTTTTTCATTTGGTATGACTTTGTATTAAGATATTCTAGAAAATATTAAGTAAGATCTAGTGTCTAATGTTTATTCAGTGACAACGTAAAAAATATGTTCTCTTTGTATAGGGAGAATTTGAGAAAATATATGCATGTGTTACTTAAAAAGCGGTGGCTGAATGTAACGTTTTCCCGACTAAGTAATCACCATAGACGCGGTGAGGTGGCGTCCTCCTTAAAGATACACATCAATATAGCTCCATCTCTTGGCTGCATATTGTAGAAAGGCAAATGACGGGGAAATCGAGAAGTTTAAATTTGGTTGATTATACCCGTTGGCAAGGTTATTTGTGTCCTTATATATTTTTTCCCGTTCTTTGTAGTAGAACCAAAAAAAACATATTTGCTAGTAATGAAACTACAATCGCCGTAGCCCGACTTAAAGATAGCAACTTATCTAGTCCCATCTCTTTATAGCATGTTGAGACTGGTGAGAAAGACCATGGCAGGGGAAATCGAGAAGTACAGGTTTAGTTGGATTTTTTTTCCGTCGGCAAGGTTATTTGTGTCTTTTTACAATATTTTTCCCGTTCTTGTAGGAGACAAAACAGCATGATTTGCTAGATGAATGCAACTATAGTAGTCCAACATTAGTGTTCATTGCATAGTTCCTTTTCTTCGTATTACTTGTGGGGAGTACTATAGACAATTTGTGGAGGGGGAGTAAATTACTGAAAAGCTAGTCACCTTCTGTTCTAAGTCTCTTTTTCTATATCATCTAAACAGAGGATCCCTAATTCGATGTTATACCCTGGTCTTTTTAGATCAAAGAGAATGCACTGTATTGGCGTGCACAGAGTAGTACATATGTTAAAGCAACATCTTTCCTAGTTTTGCATGTTGATTTGCAAATTGGAGAGTTGAGGCAGGGAACATTTTTAGGAAATATACCGCTTGCCCCTTGAGGTTTAATTAGCAAAACATAACTGGTTCAGCACGTGGGAACAGGTGTGGTCCTAGTTTGGTAGATAATTAACTGTTCAGACGGAAATAGATTGGTAAACCCTTCTTTGGTCTCGCCAGATGCGTTGAAAACCCTATTAACACGTCTCTAAATAGAATAAAACCGTGCTTTTCAACTGTTTAGTAATTAAACGTTGTATAAGCCTGAAATTTTCAAAGGTAATGAGATAGTGGTTATCGCATTTACATTACACAGAAAATTTAAGCTTGTTATTTTTATTTTATTTGTATTATCACCTGTTAGGATGTGGTGTTTGTGAAAGTCATAATAAAGACATTTGAGTACAAAAGAGTTTTCATGATGACCCTGTTTGAGTCAATTGTATTTTATTAGAAAGATGCCTTTGGATGTCAAGTAGCTTATCAGTCGTCCCGCGAAGTTAGAATTTCTTGTTGTTATTCTTATAGGGTTGCACCTGTTTATATTATGATTACCTGTTGTATAAGCTGCAATTTTTCAAACGTGCGTAGTGGTAGTTATCGGCATTTACATTACACAAAAACTATACGCCTGTTATTTTTATCTTATTTGTGTTATCACCTGTTAGGACGCGTGTTTTGTGGTTCTTGAAAGACATATTGAAGGCTGTTGGGTACAACAAGAGTTTCATGATCCTTTCAACTGAATTGTATTTTTATTATGAAGATACCTTGGGATGTAAGAACGACTTGTATAAACAGTTAAAAGAAGAGAGGAATTCGCAAGTTTATACTCAATCGTTCCCGCGAAAGTTTAAGACATTTCTGTGATATATTCCTTATTAGAGTTTTGCATCTTTTGTTATATTATGCTTTGGTAAATCATTTGTAAAGGAATTGATTATGGTCTTTTGCAAGTTTTTGGGTGGTATATATGCATATGGGATTGAGAAATGGATAGTGTTATATGCATATATTTTTGTCTTATAATTTACGTACTGCGAACATTGTCAATCTTAGTAGGTTAAAATGGATTTTCTTTTCTTGGTTGGTTACACCTCAGACGATAGTGCCCGTCCCGTCATACCTCTGAATAAAATAAATGATCATATTATCATCCTCGTTATATGAAATTCGGGGGCGATATGATTTGTATTTTGTGTCTGTTTGTTTGTACTAAAGGCTATTATGAGACCTTATAATAAGAGCATATTGATTACAGCAACGTATTTTATCATCCTTTTGATTGCATGAAATTCTATATATTGGGATTTTTTGGCGATTTAACGTAACCGACGTGTCCAACTTTTACCATTATTTGCTCCGTACGGAAATATAGGGAGAATGCGGGTTGGGGGATGGAGGCTTCCCTGTTCTCGGACTTTGCGTATGTCACACGTTGTATGCATTTTTGTTTGATTGGTGTGCTTTCTTCCTCGTCTTCTTATTCTTATTATGGCTTTTGGAGAGAGTAGAGACACCCTTTATTGAGGCTATTAGTCATCATTAGAGGGACATTTATTGATTATGATGAATTAGAAGGGGTGGACAGCGTCTGTAGCAGGATTATTACGATTCAGTTACAAATTCAAACTGGTGATATTGTGGTGTGAGGGGAGGGGGGGGGAGGGAATGGGTGAAACTAGTACGTCCATCGTCTTTTGTGCTATTTGTTTGTTTGCGTCTTCTTCCTCTCCATTATTGCTTCCTATCGTGATATAGGGTATGTGGATCGGGGGCAGTAAACGGAAGGCGGTGTTCCCTGTTCTCGGACTTTCCGTAGGTAAGCATCTGGGTGCATGTTTGTTGTTTGTGCTTCTTCTTCCTCTTTATTCAGATCTTCTTATTACTTCGGAGAGGGAGGAGACATCCTTTAGGTGAGCGCGTTAGCATCTTAGAGGGACATTTATGGATTATTATGATTCGAGTGTGATCACTCGTCTGTAGCACTGATTAATATCGGATTCAAGTTTACAGATCAAACATGGTGGATATGGCCAAGTTGTGTTATACAATCGAAGATAAAGGGTGTAATATTGTATGGCGAATTGTTTATAATCTTACACTTAATTGTATTCTTAATCTCTGGTATAGTGAGAGAGGAGCAGAATTAATCGGTCATTAGCATACCTGTGTTGACCTATTTTTATTGATTTTGACAGTTTTTCAATCATAGGAGAGACGGTTTCCCTCGTCTGTAACAGAATCATTCTCGATCTCCCCCCCAAAAAAAGGAAGAAAAAAAAAAAAAAAAAAAACACCAACCCCCCAAAAAAAAAACGAAAAAAAAAAAAAAAAAAAAACCCCCCCGGTACGTTTAAATGGTGAATATTGCGGTGTGGATGGGAGGAGCCGCGGGTGGTATCATGTAGAATCTGCCTACGGGTCATTGATTTCGGTTACGGATATTGGTCATCTTTATGTTAGATGTACTATTTTGGACTGTAGTGTGTGTGTTAGCATCAGAGCTACGTCTGTGTTACTACTTTCACTCTCGACAAGGTTTGTGGATTACGTGGTGATCATTGATCGAGTCAAACTGCCATTGGAGGGGATACTCACGTCTGGACATCAATGGGTTATTAGTATGATTTCGGATACGGATGATGTGATTAGTTAATCACATTGAAAAAAAATATAATGGTCACTTTCTGTTTGATGCACCATTTTCAACCACAAGTGTGCCGCGTTAGCTCATCGTTAGCTATGGTGGCTTAGTGGTTTGCCTCGTGATCATTATCCTGCTTTTCACTCTCGACTAAGGTTGTGATCATTAATCTATGGCACCTGTCACCTGCGTCTTGGTAGGGATACTCGTCTGTAGTTATCATTTGTTTCATATTTTCTCTTATGATTGCGTCATGTTACCGACATAAATTGCATATTGAAAGTAGGTTAATGAGTTCCGGGTATGATTATGTTGTTGTGGAACATTGGTTTGCGTTGTGGTTTCGTCAAGGTCACTGATTACGTTCACGGTCCTCACCTACTTTCACATTCATGTAGTAAAACTGGGGAAAGGTTGGTCCGATTTTGTCCACCTACGTATCCTGCTTTCACTCTCGATAAGGTTGTGTAGTTACCTGTGATCAATTAATCTATGTCCCCGTTACCTGACATTGGAGGATACTCATCTGTATTAATCATTTGTTCATTATTTCTCAGTTATGATGCGTCATGTCGAACATAAAATGCCTATGTGAAGTAGGTTTTTAATGATTTCCGGGTATTGATTATGTTGTTGTGGACATTGGTGCGTTTGCGGTTTTGTGGTTCGTCAAGGTCAACTGATTACGTCCCGTTCCACTCACCTACTTTTCACACCTTCTGTACGTACATGGGTGACCGATTCTGTCCCCTACATTATCCTGCTTTTCAGTCTCGATAAGGTTTGTGTTAGTTTACGCTGTGATCTTAATACTATGTCAACCGTTCCTGCATTGAGGGGATACTCATCTGTAGTATATCATTTGTTTCTTAGTGTCTCTTATTATGCGTCATGTACGAACATCAAATGCACATGTGAAGTAGGTTAATGATTTCCGGGTATTGATTATGTTTGTTGTGGACTTGTTTGCGGTTTGGCGGTTTCGTCAAGGTCACTGATTGACGTCACGGTCCACTGGCCTACTTTCACTTCATGTACGTGTGTGAATGTGGAGCGATTTTGTCCACCTAACATTAGCCTGCTTTCACTCTCGACAAGGTTGTGTGGTACTCTGTGATCGATTATCTATGTAACCGATCCACCTGCCATTGAGGGGATAACTCGTCTGTAGTAAACCTCATTTGTTTTTCTTATTTCTCTTATGATCTCATGTACGAACATAAAATGCATATGTTTTAAGTAGGTATGATTTCCGGGTATTGATTATGTTGTTTGTGACATGGTTGCAGGTTTGCGGTTTGTGCTTTCGTCAAGGTCACTGATTCGTCCGGTCACTGGCCTACTTTCACATTCATATACGTACATGACAGGGAGCGAGTTGTTCCACCTCCATTATTCCTGCTTTTTCACTCTCGATAAGGTTGTGTGTTACGCTGTGATCATTAATCTTGTCACCGTTCCCACCTGCATTGGAGGGGATACTCAGTTCTAATACATCATTTGTTTCATTATTTCTCTTATGATGTCGTCATGTACTAACATAAATGCATATAGTGAAAGTAGTTTAATGATTCCGGGTATTGATTATGTTGTTTTGTGGACATTGGTTGCGGTTTGCGGTTTGTGCTTTTGTCAAGGTCACTGATTACGTGACGTCACTTTTGGCCTACTTTCACATTCATGGACGTCATGAATTGTAGCGTTTTGTCGTATTACCTACTACTTTATATAATATATATATATAGATATATATATATATAATATATATATATAGGTATATATGTTTGTGTATGTGTGTGTGTGTGTGTGTTTGGGGTGTGTTGTGTGGTGTGTTGTGTTGTGTGTAGTGTGTGTGTTGTGTGTTTGTTGTGTTGTGTGTATACACACAATTATTTATGTATATATATATATCTATATATACATATAGTATAGTACATCTAATATATATATATATAGATTCTTACCACACACACACACACACACAGAAAAACACACACATATATATATATATATATATCTATAATATACTATATATATATATATATATATATGTGTGGTGGTGTGTGTGTGTATATATATTCCTCCTTTAACGGTAGGTTCATGTCTGAGCCGCCGTGGTCACAGCATTATACTTAGTTTTTTTCATGTTGTGTGCTCTTGGAGTGAGTACGGAGGGTAGGGTCCCCAGTTCCTTTCCACGGAGAGTGCCCGTGTTACCTTTTTTAAGTAATAAGTCCTTCTTGCAAGTATTTTATCCCCAACGCTTTGGGAACCAGCACTGATTTGGGCTGGCTTGCCACCCAGTGGCTATGTAGGCAATCGAGGTGAAGTTCCTTGCCCCGGGAACACGCGCCGGCCGGTGACTCGAAACCCTCGAAATCAGATTGCCGTTGTGGGCCAGTCTTGAGTCCGGGTACTTTAACCATTTCGTCCACCGCAGCCTTGGCCTATCATGGGCTTTTCCATGATTTTTCTTGGCCAATTTAGAGCGGTGGTTTGCCCATTGCCTTCCGCCCGGTGTTTTTTTTTTTTTTTTTTTTTTTTTTTTTTTTCTTTTTTTACAATCGAGTCACGCGATTCTATTTTTTTTTTTTTTACCCGGCCCTGACTTGGGGGGCTGGCTTGGCCCCCAGTGGCTGGCAGGCAATTCGAGGAGAAGTTCCTTGCCCAAGGGAAACAACGCACCGGTACGGTGACATCATCGAACCCTCGAACTCAGATTTGCCGTCGTGACCAGTCTTGAGCCGATGCTCTAACCATTCGCCATCAAAAAACAGGGCCCTATTATATATATTTTTTTAACGGTAGGGTTCATGGTTTGAGCCGCCGTTGTTATAGCATGATACTTTATTATTGTAGTTTTCAATGTTGATGATGATGTTTGGAGTGAGTACGTGGGTACCTATATATACACCATCCATCAGACAAACACAATTTTATCAAAATTCGTGGCAAATCTGCACGCAGATTAGATTGCGACATGTGATTGTGTGTAATTTATGGGCCAGCACACGCACACGCACTACGCACACGCACACGCACACGCACACGCACACGCCCCACAACCCGCACACGCACACCCACCCACACACACATTTATATATATATATATAATATATATATATATATATATATATATATATATATATTATATTATACCTATAAACCATCAGTAGGTATGCAAGTTAGGGGAACCATGTTACAGTAGGACACAAAAATGTATTTAGCTATAAACTATCGTTCTAATAACCATATGATATTACAACATAAGTATGATTAGCTGATGTACCCTCATAGTCGTTTTTCTAAGCTCTACGAAATCCTTAAGGGAATTTGTGTAACTAGCCATTTAAAGATTTTGTCAATTTACATTTTAAAACAACTTGGAAATCAAATGGGAAAATGGGTGAAGGGGATAAAAATGGATGGTAATGAATTGCAGTAAAGAGAAGAAATCAAGATATATTCAAGATGCAATAAAGTGCCACAAAACTCAACCCAAGCGTTTCCAGTTAAACCCACCGGCTTTTGGTTCTCTGCTACATTTCAATTCAGCACAGTTAAACTAAAGATAAATAAACTCAGGATCTCCTGTATGTAAAATAACATAACTCAGTGGGGATGCTGATGAGAGTTAGATTCAAATCTATAAACCCATTTTGCGAGATATCCAAAGGTCAGAAAGATAAGAAAAAGATGTGAATGTATCATGAGAATCTAGAGTCAAGTGGATAACCTATGAGATCACTGAAGATCTCTGCTCTTTAAAGAACTCTTCAGTTCTACAGGAGTCAATAACGGCTAGTGAACTTTTGACTATAAGTACAAAATTTAGTGTTTTAAATTCCATATAGATCAGTAGCCAATAATGTTGTGATAATGAGTGCTACTGAAGAATGAAAGGTGATAGGAAAAAGGTTTTCACAGTAAAAGGGCGTGAGTATCAAATAACAATGAGGTTATCATTTGCTAGATGGTATTATCGAGATATTGCCAAATGTTGATAGAGTAGTAGGTTTGGATCAACTTGATGTATATATAAAGCAGAAGAATCACAATTTAAAGTTGTAAATACCCTTAACATGTTAATGGAAATAGATCCAAGTTCTCATGATGAATTGTTACAGGGCCAAATTTTGAGAATAGGAGCATCATAATTGTATGGATAAAGTGAGAGTAAAATGCATGTTTAAAAAACAAAAAAAATTTCAGTAACCCAAAGTATAGTTGTCAAAGGGAACCACATTCTAAAAAGGATCAAGAAAAATTTTATCAGAAGAGAATTACATGCAAATTACTACGTTAAAAAGTGCTCCATTTTTAACAAAATGGAGCCAAGATCAACAAAAAATGGAGAGGATTTTTGAAAGAAAAAGAATATATAAAAAGTTTCTAGAAAAAAATCACTAGAACGTCTCAAAGTAAAGGTTTAAAATTAGAAAAAATTTTATTTTTCTAAATATTATGAATCTATTGATAATCTGACAAAATTGAAAAAAGAAAAATCTTTTTCCCAAAACAAGAAGGCTGCTAAGCTGTTTAGGTATGGGTTTTTAAGAAATTAGGAAATTTTTTCTTAAAAAAGCCAGGGTTTAAGCAAAAAAGCATAATTTTTGAGCCAAAGGGAAAATTTAAAATTTAAATGATCATTTGGGCGAGATGATAAAGTTACAGAATATGTTTTAAATATTTTGTCCAAAAATAAAAAATTTGCCTACCCAAAGGGGGACAGAAATTTTCATTTAGATTATGAGAGTTTCCCAACCCTGGCTTCAAAGTCAAGAGTCCGCCCCTTTCTAGGTAAATTACTAGTGGGTAGCTAAGGAGCCATTAGGGGCCTTTCTATTGTCCCAGAAATGGGAAGGGCAAAATACATGCCAGACCCTGGTTAGTTTTTTTTTTGTATTTATACTAGAGGGTCACAATACTTAGTCACAAAGGGTTATTATTTGTCCCACCTATCTACCTGTTTCCCTTTTCCTTTAAATTGGGAAGGGTTTTTTTTGTACTATTTTATTGTCTTAAATTTTTCCATGATTTTTAATAACAATTAAAAATCTGCACAAAAACAAATCAGCTCGATATTAAATTTTATTAAACAGGGAAAAAATTTTTCTGTCATTAAAAGGATGGGGGGAAACAGGATCGGACAGGGGCCTTTACAGACTCCCTTTCCGCCCCGGGGTTGTGGATCCATCATGTAACAAAAATTTACAAAAAAAATACAGGGACAGACCTAATTTTTGTGCTGGTTGACTAAAATAGGTTTTGTAATAAAATTTATTTTGGCACATGCTTTTAGAGGAAACTGATGATGGCTAAAAATTTTAATAAGAGGTCATGACTACAGAATTGATGCTTTTTTAAAAGAATGCTTAAAACTGAAAAACAGATCTTAATTTTAATTTATCCCAAGAAATAGCAAAAATTACGAAAATTACCCCCGCTGTTAAGATAATGGAATGCGTTGTTTTTGATGGGTTTTCAAATGATGCGTTTCCCCCATTTTCTTTTTTTTTGAATTTTTGGAAATGGGGCAAAGAAAGTTTTTTTCCCTTTTTTATCTGATACGCAAAGCTGATCATGAAATTGACGAATGTAAAGGTTTTTTAAAGGACTTTATAATAAGCAAAAATTTGAAAATTTTCCCCAAAAACATTAATTTTAGGGGGCTTTAAAACCTGCCCTATTTTTTTAAAAATGCAAAAAAAAAGAACAGATGCATAGTATTCAAACTCATCCAACTCTTTCATGAGGTATACATAATAAAGGAAATGAAATCTTACTTAAAAATTTTATGGAAAAGGAAATTTGGGAAAACAAAACATTTTCAAAACAACCCTATAACCTAAAAAAATTGATGGGGATTCAATGATAGTGTATTTTCCAATGGAAATAAGATTATGAGAAAGTCAAAAGGGTATGTTGCATGCCATGATAATACCAATATGGATACAACATGCAAACCATATAGGGTAAAAGGAACTAGTTTATATATTATAGGACGAACAGTCAGATGCATGATTAGAGAGCCCACAATAATGAGCAAAACATCCTGGCTCCAAGGTCCACATGGAGTTAATAACCCGTGACAGGTGAAGAAACCATTGAAAGCACAGACTAAAGACTGGTAGTGTTTGGGAAAAATGAAAAATAAGGGTTGTACTTCCACGGAAGAATACCGCAAAATATGAAAACAAATTCTGAGACCAAAAATGTAAAGGGTGGCCTCATTTACAAAGAAAAGCAACTGAATTAATGCCCTATATAGAAGTGTTAAGTTGAGCTCCTGATTAACATAACTGGGATGCATGCCATCAGCCGAGGGAGTTAATTCCTGGGAAGGATGACGAGCCTTGTGCAAGGAGAACTTGGGTCGGTTGGAGTATAAAAGGGAGAGTCAATGGTGGTTGTCAAGACACAAGATTCAGTCTTTAAACCCGCAAAGAAATAGTCATAAGGTTATCATGATTGGAGATATAAAATGTAGCTTTTTTTCCCCACCAACCAAGTAAAAGAAATAATTGACTTGATTTCAGTGAAAGGGAACAGGAAATGTTCCTTATTCTATCTCGATTTTTTTTTTTTTTTTTTTTAGAAAATTAAAAAATAGTTCATCAACTAAAGGTGGGTATTAGTTACCCCTTCTTCTTAAAGATGATGAGTGTCAAGCTTCCATAGTAAAGAGTTAGCATTGTGCATGTTGACAAGTCTTAAGAGGAAGCTAAAGCAAAACAATTAATTTCTCCAAGACTATGTTGCATTTAGTAAGAACTCATAAACAGGGCTATGGAGAAGAGGCACCATACCACATCTAAACTTCAATGATGGAAGAGTGTGGTATGTTCCACATCATGGGGTGTATCAAATAAACCTTCAAGATTAGAGTAGTATTTCGATTGTAGTGCTGCATATAAGAATGAGTCACTTAATAAGAATCTCCTGCAAGTCCGATCTGACAAATAACTTGATTGGCATATTGTGCAGGTTCAGGAAGAAACATGTAGCAGTTGCATGTAAAGCCAGTTCCCCCAAATAAAGTTAAGTCTGGTCACAGAAACCTACTTTGCTTTCTGGGGAAATGGAGATCCTGTTTCAAAAATCAAAGAATATAGAATGGCAGTGCATTTATTTGGGGCTACATCTGTTGTTTTCCTCTGAAAGCTACAACTGATTATGATGGCAATGTTGAACGCAAGCTGCCTCCTTTCTTAAAATAATTTGACGTTCATGATAGTTTAATATTTTTTCCTACAGCTGCAGAAGCCATAGCTTTAATCAAGAACAGTAAAGCATTATGCCAGAAGGATGCCTTCAAATTGCACAAGTTTCTTGCAAATAAAAAAGTTCTAGAAGCAGTAAGCTCAGAAGAAAAGGCTAATATTATTAAGAGGTTAGACCTCTCTAGGGAAGCCTTGCCGATAGAGATAACTTTTGGAGTAGAATGGTTCATAGAATCAGATGCATCCCCGTTCAGAATTAATATTAATGGCAAACCAATAACTAGAAGAGGTATATTGTCAACAATGAGTTCTGTTTTTGATTCTGTCTAGAAATGGCAAATACACTGGAGACTGGTTCATTTCTCAATGCATACCGGTGCTTCATAGGAGGACGTGGCCCAGTTCGTCAACTCAGATCAGATCAGAGCACAAATTTTATTGGAGCTAAAAAGGAACTTCAGCAATGCTTGCAAGAAATGGACCAAGAGAAACTAAAAGGGAGTTCCTGAAAGAAAACTGTGACTGGATTACATTTGAGATGAATGTCCCTCGCCAGTCATATGGTGAGTATGGAAAAGAGACAGATCTGCACAGTAAGGAATATATTAACAGCCTTATTATACTATCATGACAAACAACTAGACGATGAGTCACTCATAACCTTTATGGTCGAAGCAGAGACGATTGTGAATAGCCGGCCCATGGGAGTTCTCCACATCCATTAGAACCATTGACACCAACTCACATGTAACAATAAAATCAAAGGTTTTGTTACCGCCACCTGGAACATTCCAATCCTCTGACCAATATTCAAGTAAAAAGATGGCGAAGGGTTCAATATCTTGCCAATGAATTTTGGAATAGGTGGAAAGAAGAATATGCATAGTTGCTTCAATCCAGTAACAAGTGGCCTACCGTTATCAAAAACGTTAAGGTAATGATATTGTCATTGTAAAAGAACAAAATTTGCCAAGGAACTCTTGCAGATTTGGACTTGTATCTGAGGTTTATGCCAAGCGAAGATGGTCTTGTAAGAAAAGCAAGGATAACAATAGCTGATTCCGTACTTGACGCAGTTGGAAGAAACACAAGAGCATTGTTAACCTTGAAAGACCAATACACAAATTCATTTTGTTGGTTGAATCATAGTGGAATCAGGGTGTCCCCGCCAAAGAGCCCATTTGAATATCAATTTTGTGCCAACAAATTTATAGTTTTCTCAGCATATATATAAGTATTCATTTCATATTTTGCATCGTTAGA